>NC_048274.1:40482334-40544834 GCF_009762535.1 Notolabrus celidotus | reverse complement strand
GTGAGTCTCAATGCTTTAACTGGCTTTATCTAAAGTAAAACTGCATGGAAATGAAGGATTTATTGAGAAAGGGGGCTACATTCATTGAGCAGTAGTGTTCACTCTGATACTTTTACTACACCACAAAAACAACTAAATCAAACCTATTTGAATCATTGCAGAAATTTCAATGAAACTGGGTTTTCTTGATTGTCGGCCACAAACGAGTTCTAAATATCTCAATAAGGTCATATACAGATGCAATGTTGTACCTTTATCTATTCAAAGAGAATTTCATGAATACAAAAGTAGGTGGAACAGTAAACTTAGCAAGTATTATCCTCAGAAAGTCTCAGCAAATACTTGAGATATTACTCTAACAGATGAAATTGTTCAGTCTGGATCACTGTGGTTGACAAGCTGACATTGCAAATCCTAGGGCAGTGCTGCTAGACTTGCTTAAAAAGGCAGTAATTAATTGATAGAACTTTGTGACATGTCTGCAGAAAATACTTCAACTTTCCTCGTGTGTTAACTGGACACCAACTGAAAATAAAGTATTGTACATACAGTTCTGCTTGAAAGTATGTGACCCCTTGAGTAGTTTAGATGTTTCTGTTATTTACCATGATTGTCTTATTTTATCATCACCAGTTTTTATGTATGAAATGTCAGATACAGTGGGGCAAAAAAGTATTTAGTCAGCCACTGATTTTGAAGTTCTCCCACTTAGAAAGATGAAAGAGGTCTGTAATTTTCATCAGAGGTACACTTCAACTATGAGAGACAAAATGAGAAAAAAAATCCAGGAAATCACATTGTAGGATTTTTAAAGAATTGATTTGTAAATTATGGTGGAAAATAAGTATTTGGTCAATAACAAAAGTTCAACTCAATACTTTGTAACACAACCTTTGTTGGCAATGACAGAGGTCAAACATTTCCTGTAAGTCTTCACCAGGTTTGCACACACTGTAGCTGGTATTTTGGCCCATTCCTCCATGCAGATCTCCTCTAGAGCAGTGATGTTTTGGGGCTGTCGCTGGGCAACACGGACTTTCAACTCCCGCCACAAATTTTCTGTGGGGTTAAGGTCTGGAGACGGGCTAGGCCACTCCAGGACCTTGAAATGCTTTTTACGGAGCCACTCCTTCGTTGCCCGAGCAGTGTGTTTGGGATCATTGTCATGCTGGAAGACCCAGCCACGTTCCATCTTCAATGCTCTCACTGATGGAAGGAGGTTTTGACTTAAAATCTCACGATACATGGCCCTGTTCATTCTTCCCTTAACACGGATCAGCCGTCCTGTCCCCTTTGCAGAAAAACAGCCCCAAAGCATGAGGTTTCCCCCCCCACGCTTCACAGTAGGTATGGTGTTCTTGAGATGCAACTCAGCATTCTTCTTCCTCCAAACACGACGAGTTGAGTTTTTTCCAAAAAGTTCTATTTTGGTTTCATCTGACCACATGATATTCTCCCAATCCTCTTCTGGATCATCCATATGCTCTCTGGCAAACTTCAGACGGGCCTGGACATGTACTGGCTTAAGCAGGGGGACACGCCTGGCGCTGCAGGATTTGAGTCCCTCTCGGCGTAGTGTGTTACTGATGGTAGCCTTTGTTACTTTGGTCCCAGCTCTCTGCAGGTCATTCATCAGGTCCCTTCGTGTAGTTCTGGGATTTTTGCTCACTGTTCTCATGATCATTTTGACCCCACGGGATGAGATCTTGCGTGGGGCCCCAGATCGAGGGAGATTATCAATGGTCTTGTTTGTCTTCCATTTGCTTACAATTGCTCCCACAGTTGATTTATTCACACCAACCTGCTTGCCTATTGTAGATTCACTCTTCCCAGCCTGGTGCAGGTCCACAATTTTCTTCCTGGTGTCCTTGGACAGCTCTTTGGTCTTGGCCATGGTTGAGTTTGGAGTCTGACTGTTTGAGGCTGTGGACAGGTGTCTTTTATACAGATAACCAGTTCAAACAGGTTCCATTAATACAGGTAACGAGTGGAGGACAGAAGAGCTTCTTAAAGAAGAAGTTACAGGTCTGTGAGAGACAGAACTCTTGCTCGTTTGTGGGTGACCAAATACTTATTTTCCACCATAATTTACAAATAAATTCTTTAAAAATCCTACAATGTGATTTCCTGGATTTTTTTTTCTCTTTTTGTCTCTCATAGTTGAAGTGTACCTCTGATGAAAATTACAGACCTCTCTCATCTTTCTAAGTGGGAGAACTTGCAAAATCAGTGGCTGACTGAATACTTTTTGCCCCACTGTATATGTTTATCAATTGCATGTACTTTAGTGGGACTTGTTTATAGCCCAAAAACTACATGAAAAATGAAATCAGTGTTTGTGCAAAAGTAAGTGAACCCCAAGCTGCATTGGTTAAGTCAAGCAGGTAACAGACTCAGGTAAGATCATGTTGGTGCTTAATTAATCATTTAAGCAGACCAATGAAATGAGACATCATTGGGAAAGGGTTTGGCCTGCACTGATTAAAAGAGAGACGAATCCAACCAAACCACTGTGGTCCCATAGAAATCAACAATGCTGAGAGCAAAGGAGATATCCCCCATCAGTCTGTGGAGGGCTATAAGACCATCTCCAAAAGATTCCAGCTCCATCCATCCACTTTAAGACAAATAATTTACAAATGGAGGGCCTTCAACATGACAGCAACTCTGCCTAGAAGTGGACACCCATCAAAACTATCATCCAGAAGCACCAGAAAAATAATAAATCAGGTAAAGGCCTACCCACACACCACCTCTAGTGAGTTGCAGACCTCTCTGGTAGCATCTGGGACAGATGAGCATGCATCTACAATCAGACGAAAATTTAATAGCCATGACATTTATGGGAGGGTTGCTAGAAGGAAGCCTCTGCTCTCAAAAAAGAACAAAGCTACCTTTTTCAACTTTGCCAGAGAGCACTTGGACAAACCAGAAGGCCTTCTGGAAGTCCATTCTCTGGACGGACAAGTCAAAAAAAGCATTTTTGGTCACAGTCAAAACCAACATGTTTGGAGAAAAACACTGCATATGAATAAAAGAACCTCCCAACAGTGAAGCATGGTGGTGGAAATGTGAAGGTCCTGGGCTGCTTTTCTGCTTCTGGACCAGGACGACTCCTTATTATCCAAGGAACCATGAGATCTCAGGCATATCAACACATTCTTGACCAGAATCTCCTGCCATCAGATGGATTAAAAAATCCATAAAATTGATTATGACACATAACAATGACCCAAAGCATTCGAGCAAAACTACAAAGGAATGGCTTCAGAGATAGAGGATTCATACTCTGGATTAGCCCAGTCAAAGTATGGACCTTAATCCAATTCAAATGTTGTGGCAAGACCTGAAGAAGTTGGTACATACCAGATGTCCCTCCAATCTCTCTCAATTGGCTGAGTTCTGCAAAGGAGGAGTGGGCAAAAATCCCCATAAGCAGATGCGAGAGACTGGTTAGTGGTTACAGAAGATGATTGGTTGAAGTAATGTCTGCAAAAGGAGGAGCGACAAGGTACTAATACAAGGGTTCACATACTTTTGCATGTTACATTTTCAGTTTTTTTTTTAAGGATTAAGGATTCACTCCCCACCCAGAGAGAGCAATCCACTGTCTTCCAGCAGAGAACCATGGCCTTGGGCTAAGAGGTGCTGACTCTAATCAACTGCTTCACATGTGGCTGCAAATCAGCACAGTGCTTGCCGGAGGTCAAAACCTGAAGAAGTGAATGGAGCCACATCATCTGCAAAAAGCAGAGATGATATTCTGGGGCCCCCAAACCAGAAACGTTCCTACCCTGTGCTGCACCTTGAGGTCCTGTCTAGAAAGATCACTAACAGAATCAGTGACCCGGTGCGAAGGCCAAAGAGCAGGGCGAACATGTCTGACTTTGTGCCAAGAATGCAACAGCTCTGACCCCATATCACTGCAGTACCCCCACAAAGCCCTCCAAGGGATATGATCAATACCCTTCTCTGGGTCATTCCCATGGCCAGGACACTCCATCCTAGACTTCTCCTCTTGTTTCCAAAAAGGAGGACCACCACCCCAGTAATTTCACTGAAAAAAAAAAAAGAGAGTACACAACATCCACTGAAATTCAGGATGTTCAATGAATTACTGGCAAGGCAGCATAACATATGAGCTGACACTTCTCTGACTAGCACAACTGAACATTAGTAGGGTATGCACTTCAACCTGACAAAGTGTGTAGGATTGTCCCATATTTTTTCTTCTTGTTAATAACACCTGGCTCACCTAATTAAGAACAAGTATGTTTCCCCTCTAACTTAAACAGCTTCATCAAAATACTTAACAATCTACAGGCAGTGCCCCAAACCTCCATGTGATATTAAGGACACATGCCAGCCAAGACAGCTCAACAATGTCCAGGGCCTTAAAGCATTGAAAGGCAGATCTCATCTACACCTGGTGCCTTTTTGAAATGGTAGGGTGGGCAGTTATATATGTGTGGCCAGTGAATATAACTTCTGTATGAGAGAACTATGAGTTTGTTTTATAAATAAAGTGATGTACTTACTGTGAAACGGTCTTCTACTATATAAAGGTAACCTTAACCAGGACTATTTTATACCTCACCTCTAGCAAATTTGGAGAAGTGGAAAGACAAGAGGAGATCAAACAGTTTAGTTTCTTTGTTTATTTCCATGCACTAGACACTATAGTGGTTCAGCCAGATGGTACTAAGAATGTTCTTCATTTACAGGATTCAGCAAATTATCCCTTTTCCCTCCTACAGAAAATAAAAAGCATGCCAAAGTATGCTCTCTGGCTTCAACATAGCAAACATGAAAGACTAAGGACAACAATGCTTCATCAATACAAAATATCCTTCCATCCATTCATCTTCTTCCGCTTATCCGGGTCCGGGTCGCGGGGGCAGCAGTCTCAGCAGGGAAGCCCAGACACTCCTCTCCCCGGCCACTTCCACCAGCTCTTCTGGGAGGATACCGAGGCGCTCCCAGGCCAGCTGAGAGACATAGTCCCGCCAGCGTGTCCTGGGCCTTCCCCGTGGCCTCCTCCCAGTCGGACATGACCGAAACACCTCCCCAGGGAGACGCCCGGGAGGCATCCTAACCAGATGCCCGAACCACCATCATCTGGCTCCTCTCGATCCGGAGGAGCAGCGGCTCTACTTTGAGCCTCTCCCGGATGTCTGAGCTCCTGACCCTCTCTCTAAGGCTGAGCCCAGCCACCCTGCGGAGAAAGCTCATTTCGGCCGCTTGTATCCGCGATCTCGTTCTTTCGGTCACTACCCACAGCTCGTGACCATAGGTGAGGGTCGGAACGTAGATTGACCGGTAAATTGAGAGCTTTGCCTTCTGGCTCAGCTCTCTCTTCACCACGACAGACCGGTACAGCGCCCGCATCACTGCAGACGCCGCCCCGGTCTGTCTGTCAATCTCCCGCTCCCTTTTCCCCTCACTCGTGAACAAGACCCCGAGATACTTGAACTCCTCCGCCTGGGGCAAAGACTCCCCTCCGACCCGGAGAGGGCAGGCCACCCTTTTCCGACTCAGCACCATGGCCTCAGACTTGGAGGTGCTGATCCCCATCCCCGCTGCTTCACACTCAGCTGCAAACCGTCCCAGCGCGAGCTGGAGGTCACCGCTCGATGGAGGTCACCGCTCGATGGAGCCAGTAGAACTCATCTGCAAAGAGCAGAGACGGAATCCCAAGGCCACCGAACCGGAAACCCCCCGCCACTTGGCTGCGCCTAGAAATTCTGTCCATAAAAGTTATGAACAGAACCGGTGACAAAGGGCAGCCCTGGCGGAGACCAACCCCCACCGGGAACGAATTCGACTTACTGCCGGCAATGCGAACCAGACTCTGGCTCCGACAATACAGAGACTGAATGGCCCGTAGCAACAGGCCATCCACCCCATATTCCCGGAGCATCCTCCAAAGGATACCTCGGGGGACACGGTCGTAAGCCTTCTCCAGGTCCACAAAGCACATGTGGACTGGTTGGGCAAACTCCCATGCCCCCTCCAGCACCCTCCCGAGGGTGTAGAGCTGGTCCAGTGTTCCACAACCAGGACGAAAACCGCATTGTTCCTCCTGTATACAAAATATTTCAACCAGAAAGCCACCTCAACCCCACAAGACGGGGACTCTTTCTGAACAAAGCAGGTCCTTTTTTTTATTTCAGTTAATAAATATTAAAATACACTTTAGCCCATTACTTTACAACTACCTTCCAACTTGTATTACATTTTAACATTATATGAGTATGAGATGTTTGAGTAGACCCTGATCATTTTTTACATGCAGTGCATTTGTATCCAGATGGATGTCTGTGACAGGTTTAACACCCATGAGCAACATATGCAACATGACAAAAGGAGGGACAATTCATGTCTTTGGCTTTCACAGTACTATTCATCCCAGCAAATGCTGACGTTCATTACCAGCTATTTCTACTTATTAACCAAATAAACACCCAGTTTAACTCATTCAGTATAACAAAATGCGAAGCCAACTGAAACTATGACACTTCATCAGTGCAATTTACTGTTTAATGTCGTTCCATATGACTTTAGACAAGAAAATGTAATCAATCAATCAATCATCAATCAAACTTTATTTGTATGGTGCGAAATCACAACAAATGTTAATTCAAGATGCTTTTACAAACAAAGCAGGTCTAGACCTTTCAATGTTAATTATTAATAAAGACCCAACATCAAGACAGGATACAATCCAGTCCCCTCTTACTGACAGGACTTGATCTTATGTCATCTTAATCCACCATGAATATTGTACCTTGCAGTATTTAGCAATTAACAGTGGAAAGGAAAAACTGCCTTTTAACAGGCAGAAACCTCGACCAGGACCAGACTCATGTTAGACAGCCATCTGCTTCAACCGAGTTGGGGTTGGAAACAGGGATAGAGTGACAGGAGAATACGAGAGAGAGAGAGAGCTATGATAGTGATGAGACAGATAGTAGTAGTAGCAGATGTTGCTGATGGAGTCTGGAAGGTCACAGCAGGAGGACGTCTACGGCAGCTCAGAGGAACCTACAGTCATGGCCAAAAGTTTTGAGAATGACACAAATATTACATTTTCACAAAGTCTGCTGCTTCAGGGTTTTTAGTTGTTTTTGTCAGATGTTTCTATGGTATAATGAAATACAATTAGAAGCATTTCATAAGTATCAAAAGCTTTTATTGAGAATTACACAGAATTCATGCAATAAGTCAACATTTGCAGTGTTGCCCCTTCTTCTTCAAGACCTCTGCAATTCTCCCTGGCATGCTGTCAATCAACTTCTGGACCAAATCCTGACTGATGGCAGTCCATTCTTGCATAATCAATGCTTGGAGTTTGTCAGAATTTGTGGGTTTTTGATTGTCCACCCGCCTCTTGAGGATTGACCACAAGTTCTCAATGGGATTAAGATCTGGGGAGTTTCCTGGCCAAGGGCCCAAAATCTTAATGTTTTGTTCCCCGAGCCATTTTGTTATGACTTTTGCTTTATGGCAAGGTGCTCCATCATGCTGGAAAAGGCATTCTTCATCACCAAACTGCCCTTGGATGGTTGGGAGAAGTTGCTCTCGGATGACGTTCTGGTACCATTCTTTATTCATGGCTGTGTTTTTAGGCAAGATTGTGAGAGAGCCCACTCCTTTGACCGAAAAGCAACCCCGCACATGAATGGTCTCAGGATGCTTCACTGTTGGCAAGAGACAGGACTGATGGTAGCGCTCACCTCGTCTTCTCCGAACAAGCCTTCCTCCAGATGCCCCAAACAATCGGAAAGGGGATTCATCAGAGAAAATGACTTTACCCCAGTCCTCAGCAGTCCAGTCCCTGTACCTTCTGCAGAATATCAGTCTGTCCCTGATGTTTTTACTGGAGAGAAGTGGCTTCTTTGCTGCCCTCCTTGACACCAGGCCTTCCTCCAAAAGTCTTTGCCTCACTGTGCGTGTAGATGCACTCACACCTGCCTGCTGCCATTCCTGAGCAAGCTCTGCACTGGTGGTGGCCCGATCCCGCAGCTGTAACACCTTCAGGAGACGGTCCTGGTGCTTGCTAGACTTTCTTGGGCGCCCTGGAGCCTGTTTGGCAACAATTGAACCTCTCTCCTTGAAGTTCTTGATAATTCGATAGACGGTTGACTGAGGTGCAATCTTACTCGCTGCTATAAACTTCCCTGTTAGGCCCTTTTTGTGCAATGCAATGATGGCTGCACGTGTTTCCTTGCAGGTAACCATGGCTAACAGATGAGGAACAATGGTGTCATGCACCATCTTCCTTTTAAAGTGTCCAGTCACTCAATCATGACAGATTGATCGCCAGCCTTGTCCTCATCAACAGCCACACCTGTGTTAATGTGTGTGACACCTGTGTGTCATTGAAATGATGTTAGCTGGTCCTTTTGTGGCAAGGCTGAAATGCAGTGGAAATGTGTTTTTGGTGATAAAGTTCATTTTCAAGGCAAAGAGGGACTTTGCAATTAATTGCAGTTGAGCTGATCACTCCTCATAACATTCTGGAGTATATGCAAATTACCATTATAAAAACTGAAACAGCAGACTTTGTGAAAATTAATAGTTGTGTCATTCTCAAAACTTTTGGCCATGACTGTACAAGACAAGGGAGCTCAGGGACTCCAGAAAGGTCTATGGTTAGTAACTTGGGACAGGGAGAGTAAAAGTAAGTGATGGGGGGGGGAGGGATCAGACAGGACTTTCGGGATGCAGCCGTAGGGAGTAGACGCACATCGGAGCGCTCTCGTACCACTAATTCCCATTTACCCTTTTTTTACCTGCCCGTCTCAGTATGATATAATCGTGCCTCCTGGATGCCGCAGCTGCTGAATATAGAAACAAAGACCAGGTTGATAAAGCTGGATCGTTGCCATCGCCTCGGACCCAACATGACCTCTGGGCAGCGTGACCACGGACCACCGCCCTGCTGTGTCATCCTGCGACTCCACAACCCTAGGGATAAGAAGAGGGTGCTGGACGCGTCGAGAAGGGTCGCGGAGAATGGAAAACAGCTGCGTTTCCAGGGCTCGAGAAATCATTCTACCCGGACTACTCACTGGGAACCATCAGGAAACGCAAATCATTTGATGAGGTCAGGAAACTACTGAGGGAGAAGAAAGTGGAGTTTGCCTTGCTGCACACTGGGACGCTTCGGATAAGGCACAACGGCACAACAATGCTGTATGACACCCCTGAGAAGGCTATGTCCTTCATTAACTCCCTGACCGAAGCTGACTAACTGTAGCCTTTTGCTCATCCTCACCTGTTTACAGGCCCACCCACGTGATACACCATAACTGAGGTACAATTATTATTATTATTATTATTATTATTATTGAGTAGGCAGTTAAGTCTCTTTATTTTACTTTTACACTAAATGGGAAGTAAGAATATATTTTTGATTGTATTATAAATTTGGCGTGTAGAGGCTTGGAGGCAGATATGACAGACTGTTTACCTGGCTACACTAAGCTAGTTTATGCCATCCTCTCTTGTTTTCTACATGATGTCTTCTCTTCTCTGCATCTCCTTAAGGAAGCCACACACCTAATACCAAATGAATGCTGGTATGATATCTTTGTTAAACCCGTTTTATTATGGGTACTGATTAATCAAAATGTATCTTTATTGTTCTTTGTTTTTGTTCAGAATGTTAATTTGCGTTTACCTGGCTGCTCGGCACATTTAATGGACTCATGTTTTGTTTTTTTTCTCTTTGTAAATCTGAAATTTGGTGGTTATTTTCAGGTTGTACTGCTTTATTATTCTGTATGAGATAGTAAATGTCATTGAATAGCCTTAAACTTTGTTCATGGAATGTCAGTGGTTTGCACAAGCCAATTAAGAGGAGGACTGTGTTATCTTTTCTGAAGAGAGAGAATGTTTATCTAGCATTTTTACAAGAGACTTATTTGGAGGAAAACAAGGACCTACCCAAATTAAAACATACCTGGATTGGTGAGGTTTATATGACTTCTTATGCATCTGAGGGGTTGCGATTCTAATAAGTAAAAATATTGCCTTCAGATCCACTAATATTTTAAAAGATAGGGGAGGTAGATATGTGATCCTCAGGGGCATCTTGTTTGGGAAATCTGTATCCTTCATGAACATCTACTGCCCCCCAGGGCACCCAACTGACTTTCTCACCAAAGCCTTTGCAGATTTGAGGAACTTACCTCTGGTTATTCTTATGTTGCAGGGGATTTTAATTGTCATATTAACCCTTTGCTGGACCGGCTCCCTCCTGCTGATGGCCCTCCTAGAAGACAAGCTAAAGCCTTCATTTCAATTTGTATTGATCTGGATTTTGCTGATGACTGGAGGACATTTAATCCTTCTTCCTTAGAATTCACATTCTTTTCCCACCAACATAAATGTCATACTAGATTAGATTACTTTGTATTGCCCAAAAGACTGCTGTTCTCAGTAGTGTCATGCAAAATTGGAAGCATAGTGGTGAGCGATCATGCTCCTATTTACATGAATATATCTTTCCAAGAATAAATAGATTTTCAAGTCCTGGAGGTTTAACTCTGCACTTCTGAGTGATGATAATTTCACCTCTAACTTTACTGCCAAATTTAAGACGTTTTATGGGTTTCAATGCTAACTCCTCTCCTAATCCAGCTATTTTGTGGGAAACATGCAAGGCATTCTTTAGGGGCATAGCTATATCTTACACAGCCAGCAGGATGCGCCAAAGATTAGAAGAACGAAAACAATTAGAAAGTATACTCTCCCAAGCAGAAGAAAGCTATTTAGCCGGTCCTGGTTCTGTCAAGCTGAGGGAGTTAAATGCCTCTCGTGTAGCCCTAGAATCCCTACTTACTTTACAATCAGAGAAAATTTGCAAAACAATGTCTATATGAGTCTGGGGATAAGTCTGGCAGATACCTGGCACGTCTTGCCAAAAGGAGAACAGACTCACAGACCATAGTTTCAATCGTGGATGCTGAAGGCAATAGATCTTTTGAAACTCAAGTTATCAATCAATCAATCAGACTTTATTTATAAAGCGCTTTTCATACAATGACATTGTAACACAAAGTGCTGTACAAGAAAAACAACTTAAAATAGAATAAATTAAGAAAAAGATCCCAGCCCTAGCCCCGACCCCAAACCCACCCCACAATCCTAAGGTTAACAACACAATATGCAACAATAGTAATAATAACAATAAAAAAATAAATGAATAAAAAATCTAAATAATTTGCTGAATGAACTGAGGAAACGCTCTCATGTTATCTTAATGAGGAAACACTGGAGGTAAAATAAGATGTTAAAACTCAAAACAGGAAATTAAAATCACCAAAGTAAAATACATTTCTAAGATAATAAAAGACTAAAATATTAAACCATTAAAAGAAAATAAGATGTGAGACTTAAAATAAATAAATAAGTAAAGAAATAAATAAATAAAGTAGAATAAAAGTGACTAAACTTGAAATAGATAATAAATAAATAAATAGATAAAACTGTTAAGAATAAAAATAAAACTTAGTTAAAAGCAAGACTAAGAAGGTAGGTAAGTTATTAATGATAGGTTTGCAGTTTTCTATATGAACTTACACTACTGTTCAAAAGTTTTAGAACACCCCAAGTTTTCCACTTTTTTACTGAAATCCAAGCAGTTCAAGTTTATTGAATAGCTTGAAATGGTACAAAGGTAAGTGGTGAACTGCCAGAGGTAAAAAAAAAAACACCGTAAGATTACCCAAAACTGAAAAAATTATGTACATTTCAGAATTATACGAAAAGGCCTTTTTCAAGGAACAAGAAATGGGTTGCAGTTCTGCTGCAATTGAGGTTAGTCAAGCCTTGAAAGTTGGTGCTACCAATTACTTACAGGTGTCCCAACTTTCCTTGTTTACTTACAACGCCCTCTGTCTGCATAAAAGTAGTGTTGGAACACACTGTGGTACCATACCCTCGTGAGCAATATTTGATCAGTCCTGTACTCCAGAAATGAGTGTGTTGCTTTAGAAATGGCCAGAAAAAGGCAATTAACAATGGAAGAGAGACAGACCATCACAACACTTGAAGATGTAGGTCTTTCCTACAGAGAAATTGCAAAGAAAATCAAGGTGTCAGTGAGTACAGTTTCCTTCACCATCAAACGGCACTCAGAAACTGGGAGAAACTCTGACAGGAAGAGGTCTGGCAGACCCAAAGCCACAACAAAATCAGAAGACAAGTTTCTGAGAGTCAACAGCTTGTGTGATAGGAGGCTCACAGGACAACAACTTCAAGCACAGCTGAATAGTGGTCGTAGTAAGCAATTCTCAGTTCCAACTGTGTAGAGAAGACTTCGAGCTCCAGGTTTGACTGGTCAAGTTGTAGCAAAAAAGTATTTGCTAAGGCATCAGAATAAGAAAAAGAGGCTTGCCTGGGCCCTGAAACACCGCCAGTGGACTACTGAAGAATGGAAGAAGGTGTTATGGACAGATGAATCAAAATTTGAAATCTTCTGATCATCACGCAGGATTTTTGTATGCAGTCGAGTAGGCGAAAGGGTGGTTCCTCAGTGTGTGACATCAACTGTCAAACATGGAGGAGGAAACGTGATGGTCTGGAACTGTTTTGCTGGATCTAGTGTCGGTGACTTGTCCAGAGTGGAAGGCATCCTTTTAGCATTCTGCAGCACCATGCAGGGCCTTCTGGTATGAACCAGGTTGGTCAGGGATTCATCCTACAGCAAGATAATTACCCAAAACATAAGTCCAAGCTATGCCAGAACTTTCTAAGGAAAAATAAGAACAAGATGGTAAGCTTGAAAACATGGAGTGGCCAGCACAGTCTCCAGACTTAAACCCCATCGAGCTGGTTTGGGATGAACTGGACAGAAGAGTGAAAGCAAAGAAACCTACAAGTGCCACACATTCATGGGAGCTTCTGCTACAGAGCTGGGGAGAACTTTCTGAAGAATATTTGATTTCTATTGTAGAAAGAATGCCACGAGTGTGTTCAGCTGTTATATCTGTCAAAGGTGGCTACTTAAATGAGTCCAAAGTTTAGACTACATTTTGGTTTATGAAATGATTCCATGTCTTATTTTTGAAATTCTATTGTTTATCTGTTCTATGTTTTCATTTCAGAGCACAATAAGACATTGAACTGCTAATTTCAATAAAAAACTTGAACAATTGGGATGTTCTAAAACTTTTGACCGGTAGTGTATATACAGCTGAACATGGTGATAACACTCCTCAACTTATGCAACACTTTTTCTCCAACATTGAACTCCCCATGATTTCAGAGGAGCAAAGATGTATCATAAATGCCCCCTTTTCAAAGGGGGAGATTCTTAATTCCCTCAAAAATCTTCAGTCTGGAAAGTCGCCAGGCCCTGACGGCTTTGAATGTGCATTTTATAAGAAATTTCCTAATTTATTCCTTGATCCCTATCTACCCATGTTGAACTACTCGGCTGCAACAGGAATCCTTCCTCTGTCACTAAGGGAGGCCAATATTTCACTTATTCTAAAAAAAAAAGGAAAATGCCCTGAGAGTTGTGCCTCTTATAGGTCGATTGCCTTATTAAATTCTGATTTTAAATTGCTTTCTAAAATGCTGGCACTGCGACATGAACGTTTCCACCCTCATATCATTAATGCAGACCAAACTGGATTTATTAAGGACCAGACTCTTCAGACAATGTGAGGAGGCTCCTCAATATTATTGAACGCATGCGTGGGTGGGATGACACTGGTCTGGTGCTTTCTCTGGACGCGGAAAAGGCATTTGACCGCATCAAATGGCCCTACCTCTTCTATACCATGACTGCTTTTGGCCTTGGCGACACTTATATTAAATGGTTTAGAATTCTTTATAAGGATCCACACGCAGCGGTCGTTACAAATGGTCAGAGATCGAGCAAATTCTCTCTTCAACATGGAAATCACCAGAGCTGTCCATTGAGTCCGCTGCTCTGCGCCGTGGCCATCGAGCCGCTGGCCCAGACTATACGTCAATCAACCACAATCTCAGTAATCTTTGTTGGAGAGAGGGAGCATAGGCTTAATTTATATGCGGATGATTTGCTTTTGTTTTTATCAAGTCCAAATCTTTCTATTCCATCTGACATTTGACACCATTACCAGGTTTAGTTCATTTTCAGGTTATAAGATCAACTTCTCTAAATCTGAGGTTATGCCATTTGGTTCTCTTCGTACTGTTCCTCAATCCCCTGATCCATTCCCTTTCCGTTTGTCCCCTTCAGGTTTTGTATACCTTGGTATATCCATAACCCCCTCATTTGATTAGATGTATAGTGCTAATTTTACACCTCTCTTGAATACCATAAAGGTGACCTTGATCGCTGGATGTCCCTACCGTTGTCGTGGCTGGGTAGGGTTGCACTCATTAACATGAATGTCCTACCAAGGCTTTTGTATCCACTTCAGATGGTACCCATTATTTTTTTAAATAAGGTGGTTAAGATCCTTGAAGGTTGGCTGAGCTTTTTTATTTGGAACAAAAGAAAACCCCTGCTTGAAGCTAGCAAAATTACAATTACCCAATGCTGCTGGAGGTCTGGATCTTCCAAATATGAAATGGTATCAGGTGGCCGCACATTTAAGGTTCGTGGCTGAATGGCTGAGGAAAGATCAGTCTTCCACGTGGCTTGACTTAGAAGCTGCCCAGTGTAGTTGTCCACTCCGAAATCTGTTATTTCTCATAGATCCTGCCTCAGCAAAAAAACTGTGTACAAACCCAATCGTCCTAAACACACTAAGGGTATGGAATTCAGCTAGGTCCTCGGAGGGTCGAACCAATTTAACATCTCCCCATACTCCAATTCAAGGGAACCCTGATTTCCCTCTGGGTCTTGACGACCCTATGTTTAAGAAATGGCGTGCTAAGGGAATAACAGTGCTAGGAGATTTATTCACTGGCTCTGCCTTGATGTCTCTTACTCAGTTACAGCAAAAAATATGACTTCACAGGCCTCACTTTCTTTAGTCTTCTGCATGTGAGAGACTTCATACTAAAGCGTACAACATTAACAGTTAATACAGAAACCTCATAAATCGAGAGAGCACTCTCACTTGGCCTTAGAAGACGTCTGATTGGCTTTTGCTATGGTTTACTGAGATCGACTGCAACTGTTAATACCCTGGCCACCAAGCGGATGTGGGAAGCAGATCTTGGAGTGGAAATTGCAGATGAGGACTGGTGGGAAATATTTGAAAATGCGAAAAGAATTTCTGTATGCAACAGGGTGTGGTCGATACAACTGAGAATTATACATAGACTGCAAATTTCACCCAGCCTTCGTCATAAAATGAATGCCACTTTATCTCCATTCTGCCTTAAATGTAAAGTTGATATAGGAGACTATACTAACTGTATGTGGTCCTGTTCCAAAATAGAATGGTACTGGTCAGGTCTAGTAGACCAACTGAGTATAATATTTGGCGTGGAGGTTGAGCCAGACCCTGTTTGTCTTATTCTTGACCTTCCTGACAGGAAGCTTGCCAATAAACATCACTAACGACTGTTTAACCTTTTAGCATATGCTGCAAGGAAAAACATTCTGTTATCCTGGATTAAGGAGAAGCCACCAACGATGAAAAACTGGCACTGGCCTTTTCATCTTCTTGGTCCACCTTTAACATTTGTAAGATAGGTGTGTATCTTATATTCTCTAGGAGTGTGTCCTTTTGTAAAATGTCTGAGCTGCCCTGTTTATATTTTTGTTTGTTTGTATATATGTTTTTTGTTTGTTTGTTTTTTAATTTGAAAACCCCCCAATAAAAATATGACGGGAAAAAAAAAAAAAGAACTAAAAAAAGAAAGAGCCACCAGTCAGCATACCAGCATCTTATTTCCTCTTCAAAAGTAAAGAGAGCACAGAGAGCATTATTTATAACAGGCTTTTTCCACCGCCTGAGGACAAGGGGCTCTGTGCATTTGAATGAAGAGAGTGGTCTCTCGTCGGCTCTAGAATATTTCATTTACTTTATTCAGCAGCAGTCACAATCTCCACATCTGAGGAGGCAGAGAGCAAACAGCTCTCATGAGAAGGAATTGGCATTAAGCTCTTGCCTTTTACTATGGTAAGATAATAAATTAAGGGCATTTACAGCTGGTTGTGTCAGTTTTTCAAAAAATAAAATCTTTTAGTACAATTGTTTGTTTTTATATACATAGAGGTATCAATCAAACCTGCTGGAGCTACTTCAGAAATGCCAAAGTCCAGTTGTCAACACAATGCCAACATGTAATCCCCTTGTTGTGTAAGGATTGTGTAGCCAAGTTAGGACTGGTGAGGGACTTCTGGGGTTAGAAAAGTAAAAAAACCAAAAACGCCACCTTGGGACTTTCACCCAAAGAATGTTATCAATATCCTTATTTTTAGTTACCAACCCTTCAACAGAGGGTCTCCCCTTTAAGAAACACAGGTAAGCCCACAAATGAATACAAAGGCATGGTTGTATGAAAATATAAATACATCCCCCCAGGGGTGTGTGCTGAGCCCCCTCCTCTTCACCTTACTGACTCACGACTGCACAGCTCTAACCTTTTTACTAAGTTTGCTGATGACACGACCGTGGTGGGTCTCATCAACAAAGGGGATGAGACAAACTACAGGACTGAGGTGAGCCGCCTGGCCTTGTGGTGCAAACACAACAATCTGTCTCTGAACGTGGAGAAGACGAAGGAGATTGTTGTGGACTTCAGGAGAACACGCACCCAGCACGCTCCTCTGACCATCAATGGTGCTACTGTGGAGAGGGTGGGCGGCACCAAGTTCCTGGGTGTGTACATCACTGAAGACCTCACCTGGACCACCAACACCGCATCACTGACCAAGAAGGCACGTCAGTGCCTCTACTTTCTCCGCAAGCTGAGGAAAACTAGAGCCCCTGCCCCCATCATGCGCACCTTCTACAGAGGCACCCTCCCGAGCATTCTCACCAGCAACATCACTTTGTGGTACGGGGCCTGCACTGCGTCCTGCCGTACGAACCTCCAGCGCATCGTGAGAACAGCTGAGAAGATTGTTGGTGCCTCTCTCCCCTCCCTCCAAGACATTTACTCTTCCCGCCTCACCCGAAAAAGCCCTGCGCATAGCAGGCGACCCCTCCCACCCGTCTCATAGGCCTCTTCAGCCTGTTGTTCAGCTATCAGTAAGGAGACTACGTAGTCACCGGGCCAGAACCAGCAGACTGAGGGACAGTTTTATCCACCAGGCAGTCAGGATGCTGAACTCACTGGTCACTTCCCCCCCTATTTGTTTTTATCCACAGGTCTGTGCGGATTTGTATACACCCTGCTGGCTGGCTGGTTTCCTGCTGACATCAGTCTGATAAGCTGCAACTGCATGCTTAGCTGATTGGTCACTCACAGCTCCAACCCCAACTACCTGATATGTGAGGTCTGAGTGGCTTTTGGCTTGTCAAATAAGCCATCTGGGAGCTTTTTCTTAAGCTAAATGTGCCATTGAAAGGGCAGTATTGACATGTTTATTCCATCATGGCAGCAGCATGAAGAGACTTGCTGACAGCCCAATATACAAGTACAGATCCCATATTCTTGAAATGTGAAAAAGGTAGCAGGCTGCAGAAATGTTACTGGTAGTAAATAAAGAGGAAAACAAAAGTTGGATTTTTAGAAAGAAACAAATCCATGTATCCTGACCTGTGGCAGTCAAGTGTTTTAAAGGAGCGAGCTGCTGATAAGCATAAAACAATGCCATGGGGTTGGTGAAAGTTGGGCTGTTTATTCTGGAGAAATGCTAACTCTGAAGGTTAATTAAAATCCTAATCTTTTCCTTTCACTTTCCTCTCCCAGCTCACCTTATTTCGCTCTCATCTTTTTCCATATTCATCCTGACTTTGAAGCTCAGAATAACTGCGGGAGTCAAACCTTATACCTTCTAAACTTCCTGCATCATTTTCTTCCCATCGGATGCACCAACTCCTTTTCTATTTCTGCATCCTCCAGTCAGATAATTACAATCCTCAAACCATTTGCTTGTTGTTTGCTTCCCTCCTCTCCTCTCTTTGTCTGACACACTGACTCATCCTCCCAGAGAGTAAAAACACGTGTGTGTGTGTGTGTGTGTGTGTGTGTGTGTGTGTGTGTGTGTGTGTGTGTGTGTGTGTGTGTGTGTACGTTTGTGTATGTGTGTTTGTGAGTATTGTGGATATGGGACTCCACACCTCACTCTTATATACTCACAATTGTCACTATTTACTCAATCACATTCATTTACTTAATCATATTATATCATATTAATTTTACTCATATAGCCAAATATACTAATCATCATGAGTGTTTAGATACAAATATAGCGTGTACTGAAACCATGCAGCTTGGCACCACGGAGAACTGAGACCTGTACAGTATTGAGGCCTCGGTCACCCTGAACATCTGAGAGAGTGGAAAAGTACTGAGAACCAAAGAACGCCATGACTGCATGTCTGGATAGCGGAAAACCATAACAACAAGAAGGACCTGAAGGTCGTAGTCATAACGACATATTAAAAGTAAGACGTAATGTAGCCAAAAACAGGAACCAGGGCCTTGGGAGAATTCCATGCATCAGCAGACATAGGTTCAGTATCCCAGAAATTAAGGGGGGCAGGTGGCAGACCACACGTAGCTGATGTGCATTGGTGAATGATGAGAGAACGTTATCCTTGAGGGTAGACAGGAATGTGTGTGCGCTAACTTTCACGTTTCAGGACAACTTCTCAGGCCTGGAGGAGTATGATGGGAGTCAGAACGAGGATGGCGTGGACGCGCCTCGGGCCAATGAGGGGGAGGCAACGCCCTCAAATCATGCACAATTCAAATTCATCCTATGTGTTAATAAATACTGGGTCAGGGAAAAAGTAGTTAGTTCAGACTTCGCGAACTGAACAGCACTGTTGTTGATCAGGGACACGATAGTCAGACCCAGAGCTCTGTACACTTTGCAATTTCTACTGGTGTTTAGAATAAAGCTGATTTTTGAAACTTCAATACCTCCTCCTATTTTCTTCATCAAACGAACACGCGAGGACCAGGCATTCAGAGAGGTCCTCCAACAGTATACTCTGCATGAATTAGTCAGAATGCTATATCTCAGTGCTTCACTTAGGTGTTGTAATTACTGAACTCTTTAGTAGGAATCTTAAACCTTTGCAATGTTTCTGGAACAGAAAATACCTGCAACACTGTGTAAAAACCCTTGTATGATGTATTTTCTGTGTAGATCTTTTGATGAAGGCTAAACAATAAAAGAGAACAGCAGAATGTTACAAATGGCACATTAGACCATATTCATTTACAACCCCAAAAACTGATTCAGATGGTTTGTAGATCACTGAAACACTACTTTTTAATGAAAATAGTGCAAAGACAACAAATCAAATGTTGATACAGAAAAATATTCTTGTTTGGTGAAAACTCCATGCTCATTTTAAATGTGATGCCAGTTGTTGGAACAGTGGCAACCCAGCCATGAAAAATGTGTGCAATGCTCAGAGACGTCGGAGGAGATGAAAAACACAGCCAATGTGTATTGATCCCGGAAGAGCTGTAAATGCGCGAGTGCCACTGGGTGAACCAATGACAAGGCTGTGCGTAGGCTATGTTGTCGATTTGACGCAGAGGTATGAATCAGGCTTTATTTTAATTGAGTATGTGTCCTGATACTGGCACATGTAGGCATTGTATGAGTACTGGAATAGCAGTGAGTGCGTATTTAAAAAAATACTGAATATCATCTGCAAAAAGGGCCACTTTATGCAATAAATGAAGTTAAGGTGTTAACTTAGATTCGGGAGCAGGACCACGCCTAAACCACACCCTCAATCACCTGACAAGCCTTCTTAAACGTAGCCAGCCTACTCCAACTGCTTGTCCGTGATTCTTCAACCCACCCTCCCTCACCTTACTCTCCTGCCCTTAACCTACTTCCTTGTCCTCTCCTACTCATCTCGTGCTCGCTCCTTCTATGCCCTGTCTACTTCCAGGTACAACCTGGGTCAAGATCAGCTCCGGCAGGATAACGCTGAGACGGAACCCCCATCCTGAGTCTCCTTCTGCTGGGCACACCACGCACAACTAATTCATTAAATGTTCAACTTATATCCTTGTGTGGCGTGGTCCTTGCTAGTGAACCCTCTCTCATCTGTTATTCTAAACTCATTGGTGTATAGCCTCTGCTAAAGGTTCAAAGGTAAGTGCAAAAAAAGGGTTTTATAAAGCAGATTAATCCATGTGGCAAATTTTCCTCCAAAGCCCATTTCCAGCAGAGTTGTTCAAGAGATAACCAATCTACTCTATCAAATCCTTTCTCAGCATCCAAGCTGAGAAACATCAGAGGCTGTCTGTTTGTGCTGTCTTTGACTACAAATTTAAAGTTCTACTTTAATTGTTTATTCCTTGATGGCTTGAGAAGGGAAATGGTATATCACCAAGACCAAGCACTGCACCTTGGGGGACAGAGCCTTTGCCATCGCTGCCCCGACTCTCTGGAACTCTCTGCCCCAACACTTCCACAACTCTGACTCTCTTCAATCATTTAAAATCTGTTTTATTTATTTGCTTTATTTTTCTCACTTTCTGTAAAGCGACTTTGAGTAGCCTACCCATAAAAGCGCCATACAAGTCCTATCAATTATCATTATTTTAATAATAATAATAATATTATTATTATTATTATTATTATTACTATTATTATTATTATATGGACTTGTACTATATAGCCCTTTTCTAGTCTTTCTGACTCAAAGCGCTTTTACCCATATTTATCACATTCACCCATTCACTCACTGATGGTAGAGGCTGCTACTGTATATAGTGAGGGACCATCAGTATTGTTATTAGCTAAGCTGCCCTGTCTTGTCAGATTTGATTAATATCTTAACATTATTTTATATTTTGGTTGCTAAGATTGAAGTGAGTATTTTATGATATAAACATAAGAGGCTTTATGGGTTAATAAACAATACATTTCATGGGGTCCTTTTTCCTACATGCATGACTCTAATGTTAGCTTCTGGCCATGATACTGGGACGTCTCCTGAATTCGATGACACAGCCATCGTCAGGTGTGTGTCTGAGGGGAGCTGGAGTACAGGGAGGTCATCATGGAATTTGTCGACTGGTGTGAGCTAAACCACCTTCAGCTCAACACCAGCAAGACCAAGGAGATGGTGATCGACTTCCGCAGGAAAACACCCCAGACTGCACCGGGTGAACATCCAGGGATTGGACATCAAGAGGGTGGAGACCTACACATACCTGGGTGTTCACCTCAACAATAAACTGGACTGGTCACACAACACCAATGTACAAAAAGGGCCAAAGTCGTCTGCACCTGCTGAGAAGACTGAGGTCCTTCGGAGTGTGCAGGACTCTGTTACGGACATTTTATGACACTGTGGTAGTGTCTGCTTTCTTCTATGCAGTGGTCTGCTGGGGAGCAGGGAGCACAGACAGGGACAGGAAAAGACTTAACAGACTGGTCAGGAGGGCCAGTTCTGTCCTGGGCTGTCCTCTGGACTCCATAAAGGAGGTGGGTGAGAGGAGGATGTTAGCCAAGCTGACATCCATCATGGACAATCCCTCTCACCCCCTGCATGAGACTGTGGGGTCCCTGAGCAGCTCCTTCAGCAGCAGACTGAGACTCCCACCCTGCAGGATGGAGCGCTACCGCAGGTCCTTCATCCCATCTGCAATCAGACTGTTTAACACCAGCACTGCTGTGTCCCGTTAATCAGCTGTTCTCATCTTTCATTCCACTACATGGAAGTTACTATGTGACACATTCACAAATAACTACTGTATCCATCTGAATCACACTGTTCTTCATACTGTGTATGTTTGTTTAAATAACCTGGTGCAATTTTTATCGTGCAATAACTTACCTTATCTATTTATCAGATAGAAGTGTACATAGTGTGTATATATCTGGAATAGTTGCCATATTTTATTTTATTTTTACTTTATTTTATTTTATTCTATTTTATTTTATTTTATTTTATTTTATCTTGTTTTCATTTCATTTTATTTTTATTTCATTATATTTAACCCTTGTCATTGCTATCATTACTGTTATTATATTTTTTAACTATATTAGCACATTGTTGTATTCCCCTGTCCCGTGTTGTAAGCTGCTGTAACAAAAGAAATTTCCCCCAAAGGGGGACAAATAAAGTATATCTTATCTTATCTTATCTTTCAAAGCATAATTATATACTCTAGATATGGAGAAATGATTCACAGAAAGTTTATAATGTCCTCCTGAGCGCCAATCTACTAATGGTGATTCGTGCTTTTTAAGTTTGGCAATAGTTTCTTTAATTTCAGCTTCATCATTTGTCCTTTTATTCATTTTGAGGGGCTTCAGGAACTTTTTTTATAGCATTGAATCCTGATCCTGCCCTAACTGTTCATAATATTTTTCGCAAAGGATCTGATATTCCCTCAGGTTGAGTCTCAGTGTGGTTAGGGTAAGGATGTTTAATTTTTAAGACTATATGGCTGGGCATTCCATAGCTGAAAAGACCAATAGTCTGCTAGCCTTATAATATTTTCTATCAATAACTGTGAGGCCTCCCTCTGCCTTTGATGATCTCTAACAAATACAGCCATGCTTCCTCCCTGGCATCAGTGTATCTTCGGCCAAGCCAACTCTTTCTTCTAACTTTCAGGTTCCCTCCTCTGCGCTGCAGGACTGAGAGATACAGAAAATCATTCATCCCTGCAGCCATTAGGCTTCATAACTCTCTACCCAGTGGGGGATGAGCTGACAGACACCTGAATTACTTGTTTTATGTGATTTTTATAATTTGATCTGCCAGACACCTGAATTTCCCCCTTCTGGGATTAATAAAGTACATTCTATTCTATTCTATTCTATTCTATTCTATTCTATTCTATTCTATTCTATTCTATTCTATTCATGTTTGCCCAGTTGGCCTTTTATGTCTGTAGTTGCCAGTTCCAGTCAGTATTGTAAACCTCCTCACTAACAGCTAAAGTGTGCCGATCCATCGATCAAGTCAGCCATGCCCCTAATTATGTTAAACTGGTAAGTTTATATCTTAAAAAATAAACATGTTATAAAATATTCACCCCTTGTACAGTGTACTCAGAGAGAGAAATGAGCAACCAGGTTGTGAACATGTCTTTTTTTTTATTTAAAGATGGCTTTTTTTGAATGGGTGTGTATTTGGTTTCCGATGCCTCTACACCCAGCCTCAAGTGAACTGCAGTTTTTAACATTTCTGCTTTGGCTCCATATTTTAAGCCTGGGAGTTACCGCTTGGTCTGAACACACATTGTCCATCTTTTAGCAGATGTCAAGTAAACATAACACCACCAATACCAATACACACTGGGATCCTAGCTCACCCTCTTCCCCCCAACCCCTTCATCACTTACTTTAACTCTGCCTGTCCCATTAAAGTTACTAACCATAGACCTTTCTGGAGTCCCTGAGCTCCATTGTCTCGTAGATTCCTCTGAGCTGCCGTAGACATCCTCCTGCTGTGGACGATCTGGACTCCAGCTGATACGGACGTGCTGGACTCCAGCGGCAACAGCTTCTACGACTCGTCTCATCACTATCACCTCTCTCTCTTACTCCCCTCTATCTGTCTTTCCAGACCCAACTCAGTCGAGGCATGATGGCTGTCTAACATGAGTCTGGTTCTGCCTGAGGTTTCTGCCTGTTAAAAGGAAGTTTTTCCTCACCGCTGTAACTAGCTAAATAGCTAGCGATGTGCAATGCTCATGATGGATTAAGGTGGGGTCAGACTGAGTCTTACCCTGTCTTGGTGTTGGGTCTCTGTTCATAATTTGACATAGTGTGGTCTAGACCTCCTATGTTTGTAAAAGCGTCTTGAGATAACGTTTGTTGTGATTTGGCGCTATACAAATAAAGATTGATTGATTGATTGATTGAAAATATTTTAACACATGAACATGAAGTCAATACACCTAAATAAAAATGTTACAATAGTCTTTTATATGTTAATACAATACAGTGGTTTGACTTGATGGTCCAGTCTGAGGGGTATTGCAAAAACTGTTTCCGACATAAACTCTGTGTAAAGTGTTTTCATCCTAAACTTCAGATAGCCGTTTAACACCATCTTTCAAACATGCTGATATAAAGAAATGAAATTAAGATGGTGAGAAAAACTGCACAACACTTTAATCAGTTCAAACAGAGGGAGATCAATCTCAGATATGACTCCCACCATTACAGCTTCTTTGTTGCTCTGTTCACTGTAATCATCAAGATACATTTTGAATGTCTGCTCTGAGCTTTGGACACCCAGTCCAGCCATTACCCTGCTGCCCATACACACAAACACACACCAACATGAACACACAGACACAATTCCAAGTAGCCTCTGAACACCCTTAAACATTGTTTTGGTCTCACATGCATCAGTGCAGTGATGTTTCTTTATTTATGTGTTTATTTCTCCCAGTAACAAAGGGCTGAATGTTGCAGTCAGCGCCATCTGTTACAGTTGAGTCTGATTGCTCCTCCGATGGGCAGGGACTGAGGTATTCTGCTGACACACGCGCAAACAAACACACACACACACACACACACACACACACACACACACACACACCCTTCTTTCTCTCATCCTGTTCCAAAACTTCAGACAGTTTGTTTTAACTGCCCTGTGTACATATGGTATACACACACAGAAACAGATAAGCACACACATAAATGCACATTTTATCCAGGTCCAACATAAATCTAATATTGACCGTTTCTATGAAGCACAAAGACCAACAAGTGAATTGATGGTCATTTTTTCTTTGTAACATAACTGACAACTGCTGAGAGAAAAGTGTGGATTTCAGTTCATGTCAAACCTCCATTGTTTTTTTACATGCAACCATGAACTCCTGTGTTTGGGCCATCTCTGTAGGAAGACATTTCCATTAAAATGACCGGTAACACTGTACAATAAGGGTCCCTTAATTAGCGTTAGTTAACGCATTATTAAGCATTAATAAACAGTTTAATAATAGTTTAATAATCATTATAATGTATTAGCTAACATTAACTAACACATTAGTTAATGCATTAATCAGCAGTTAATTAATGTCCACTGCTCAGAGTTAATTAATACATTATTAAGCATTAATAAAAGTTACAAAACTTAATTAGTTAACCATTAGTGAAAGCTGTCTGGACCCTTATTGTAAAGTGTAACACATGCATCGCTTAGGTATCACATTATAAATGCTAAACTGCCTCATAAGCATTACTTAACCTTAATTAACCATTAGTGAAAGCTTTTTGGACCCTTATTGTAAAGTGTAACACATGTATCTCTTAGGTAACACATACGCTGAACCAACATTAGTTGAAATGTAGTTGAAGCAACAAATATAAAGAATTGAACACATTTTATTTAAAACAGAATAAAACAGATAATCACAGATAACATCTCAACTGGCACAGAGAAGAGCTTTGAACAATATGGTGAGGGGGCATGTTCATAGCAGCAGAGTGTGCTCCCTGTCAATCAGTCTCCTTGCTCAGTCAGTCTATCCCTGTCTGTCTGTCTGTCTGTCTGTCTGTCTGTCTGTCTGTCTGTCTGTCTGTCTGTCTGTCTGTCTGTCTGTCTGTCTGTCTGCCTGTCTGCCTGTACCTGTCAGTCTCCCTGCTGTCTCCCACCTGTCTGTCAGTCTCCCAATGTCTGTTAGTGTCTACACTGTCTATCAGTCTACCAGTCAAAGCTATGGATGGGCTGATTGATAGTTGATTACATCAGCTTGATTGCTTATTGTATACAAACACCTACAACAAAAAACACAGCTATGACACAACTTCCGCACCAACAGCTTACATACCCATCATTCTAGCCACAAGCATCCCTTGAAATTAATATACACTCTTTACCCTCATGTCCAAATTTGCCTCATAGACTACCCTCTCATAAAAGTGCAATAAAAATGTAATAAATAACTATTTACACAACATTAAATCTTAGACAACAACACAACACATTAGAAAAACATGCTGCAAAGACCACAACACAACACATTAGAAAAAAAACATTGTCTTTTTGCATGTGTTTTCTTAAGTTTCAGTGCTGTGAGCTCTCAGGGCCACCGTACTTCTCTGTGCCTCTGAGCAGTGGATATTAATTAACTGCTGATTAATGCATTAACTAATGTGTTACTTAATGTTAGCTAATACATTATAATGATTATTAAACTATTATTAAACTGTTAATTAATGCTTAATAATGCATTCACTAACGCTTATTAAGGGACCCAACAAACCCTTCTAACAAAGTATAAATGCAGTGTGAAACTTGGCGTCATTGTAACCAGGAAGACATTTTCATTCTCCTTCTTTCATTTTTTCATTAAGTCATCAACATGTCTTTAAATACTAAACCAACCAGATTTCCATTTGCCGTGCCCACTATCGCCCAATCACACTGATGCTGGCAAACTTAAAAATCAGCACTGGGTTGCATCAGCTATGCTCAAAAAGTTCAAAAATCACCTAGTTTAAATGTAATTTCTAATTTACCTCAGAGTTCACACTCCACTAATATTTTAGGGGTTGTACCAACGGAGATAGTTCCACTGTAAGCACAAGTTACATCTTAAATCTTAAACCTATA
This sequence comes from Notolabrus celidotus, assembly GCF_009762535.1. Taxonomy (NCBI): domain Eukaryota; kingdom Metazoa; phylum Chordata; class Actinopteri; order Labriformes; family Labridae; genus Notolabrus; species Notolabrus celidotus. The sequence goes on along the minus strand of NC_048274.1, from coordinate 40,518,198 downwards.
GGCTCAACCTATAGTGCAGATTAAAATAAAATGTTTTAATAAACAAAATATACAAAACAAAACTACTTAAAATGTCCAAAAACTAAATCCAAAAAGAAACAAATGGAAAACACAGAGTAAAAGGAACAAACAGAGACCACAGGAGAGACGTACAATGATTCAACACAAGACAGGGAAAACAGAGGAAGGAAATACACAGAGTAATCAACACAGGTGTTGAACACAGGCACAGGTGAAACTAATGAGCGTAATCAATAAAGGAGAGAAACACACAAGGGTTAAAAGTAAAGCTAAACAGGAAACACAGGGATTCAGAACTACAAAATAAAACAGGAAACACAAGAAAGTACAACGAGAGTCATGCATCACTAAACACAAAAAGGAGACAAAGGAAACCTAATAAAAAACAAACATAAGGGAACCAAGGTTAGAAACACAAGGAAAAAACTAAATATCAACTCATGACACCTAGCTCTGAGCTAGCTACCTAGCTCAATTGTTTTGGGTCAGCATCATGTCCACTATGATAGAGCATTTGAAATAAGAATGTATTGATGAAGCCAACTCCAAGTCGGTCAAGGCAGATGTGTGTCTAACATGAGTCTGGTTCTGCTCCAGGTTTCTACCTGTTAAAAGGAAGTTTGTCCTTGACACTGTAACTAGTCAAATTCTTTGAGGTGCAATGCTCATGTTGGATCAAGATGAGATAAAACTGAGTCTTAAGGCTGATTTATACTTCTGCGTTGCCGCTGCACAGCAGGGGCTGACATGAGCACCACATACTTGTGCGTCGATGTGTCCGTGTCGTGCAGCAATTCTCCGCCGAAACACTTGAGGGCAGTGTGGTCTCTCTTATAGTCGGTCGCCTGCTTCCTGCCCCGCTACGATCTCTGTTTACTTTTCCTCAGAGATTCAGAGTGTGTTATGTTAATCTACAGCTGATACATGTTGCTGTTTATCATACAGACATGATTACATGAAGAATAGAGAGGAGGAGATGAAATACATGGGTATTTACATTTTGGAGGAGGTGCACATCAGCTTTGTGTGTACGAATTGACGCAGAAGTTTAAATCAGCCTTTACCCTGTCTTGGTGTTGGGTCTCTGTTCATAATTTGACATAGAGTGGTCTAGACCTGCTCTGTTTGTAAAGCGTCTTGAGATAACGTTTGTTGGGATTTGGCGCTATACAAATAAAGATTGATTGATGTGAATTCAACGTGTGTTGTAGTTTAATTGCTCAATTTCACTGTTACTTTACAATACAGATGAATTATTACCCTATCATAAGGCTTTGTCCTGTGTTAACCAGGACACAGGACAAAGCCTTCTGCTCCTTGACCATAGTCGGGGAGCACAGGGAAGACTTACGGGTCAGCTCCAGGGCCGTAGTTGCTCCAACTTCAGGGCTAACCCCTGTTCACCTCAACCTTGATGCAGCCGGTGGGAACACAGCAGACATGAGTCCGGTTTGGTTTGAGGATTTGTGTTTTTATTTGCGTTCACAACTGCACTTATAAACTGCATGAACTTTCTATAATAGTCAGTTATAAGTTTCTCCCTTCCATTCACCCGCTCACCGGCACTTCACACACATACGTTACATCCTCTTTACTCTCACTCACTCTACATTCCACACATGCGCACACAGCTATTCCCAACAGAGCTCCACTACTAGTATAACACCTGTTTTACGTACCTTATGCCGCTGTAAGTTGATTGACAAGAGTTAACGGCAGTGATTTCAACCATTGCCCCAATTTATAGAGGGAGCGTGTGTGCCACGTTCCGTCAGTACCACAGGATTGCTTCGTGCAACGACGTGCTGCTTCACTGGATGCGTGTTTGAAGCATAGCACCAGCTCTGAGCGGTCGAGGATCAGCTGGGCCCACTATAGAGAATAACATACTGTACAAACCACAGCTTTACAGAGCCTTTCTGTGGCTGAATTATTGCTCATTTGAATAGTACTCCATTTATTTTGTGCTGTATTAATTTCCGAGTATACATCATAACTATAAAGTTTTGTTTTTGCAAGTTTAATATCTATAATTGGGCTCTACTTTGTTGTCCTGTTAGCTTCTGATGAAAGTTGCTGTTGCACACACTTAAAATAGAATGGGAACGTATTGGCTGTGCAGTTGGCACATCCTGTATAAATAAATTGGGGCAAAGAGTCAGCACCCGACACCCAGTTAATAAAGGGCCCTGTCACTGATTGACCAAATGGATTGAAAACATAATTTCCGTGACAATTTGGGGGTTAGTTAAGACACTATGCTGTGCTATAAGAGAAACCCTATATCTGCATAGTGCAGCCAAATAATGAAACAACTTTGTTTACAAATGAACTAATTCAAAATACAATACATTACAATACAAATGCATGAACAGAAACATAGTCCCTCCCTACTAGGGCTGTCACAATATCGGATTTCATGAGCCAGATACTTGTGAGGAGTTACAACCATTTCACTGCAGCAGAATACATTTTAGATTGGGAGTATAAAAAACTTGACGCAGTTTGTCCCTGAAGTCTCAATTATCCCTGGAAGAGTTGGAAAAACAACTTTAAATGAATACATGAACATCAAAATCTACTTATGATTTAATATTGATGTGGGAGAGTCTAAGTTGGGGGAGCAGGAACATTTAAGGGTTAAGGCAGTGGTGTAGCATTGTGATGAGCAATAACTTTTTATTTGTTTTTTTCATGTGTTTAGAGGGATATGTAGTGAACATGTGAGATGACAGAGCAGATCTCCTAGACTATTAGACTATAACAGGGGTCAGCAACCTTTTGCACTCGTGCCACAGGTAGCACACTGATTTCTTGAGTTTGAGTGACAGCTCCAACACTGGGCGGGTCTCAGTGGGAATGTGACTTTCAATCAATCAATCAATCAATCTTTATTTGTATAGCGCCAAATCACAACAAACGTTATCTCAAGACGCTTTTACAAACATAGGAGGTCTAGACCACACTATGTCAAATTATGAACAGAGACCCAACACCAAGACAGGATAAGACTCAGTCTGACCCCACCTTAATCCATCATGAGCATTGCACATCGCAGTATTTAGCTAGTTACAGTGGTGAGGAAAAACTTCCTTTTAAAAGGCAGAAACCTCAGGCAGAACCAGACTCATGTTAGACAGCCATCATGCCTCGACTGAGTTGGGTCTGGAAAGACAGATAGAGGGGAGGAAGAGAGAGAGGTGATAGTGATGAGACGAGTCGTAGAAGCTGTTGCCGCTGGAGTCCAGCACGTCCGTATCAGCTGGAGTCCAGATCGTCCACAGCAGGAGGACGTCTACGGCAGCTCAGAGGAATCTACGAGACAATGGAGCTCAGGGACTCCAGAAAGGTCTATGGTTAGTAACTTTAATGGGACAGGCAGAGTTAAAGTAAGTGATGAGGGGGTTGGGGGGAAGAAGGTGAGCTAGGATCCCAGTGTGTCAGTGTGCCAGTTCCCCCGGCAGTCTAGGCCTATAGCAGCATGACAAAAGCTGGTCCAAGCCTGATCCAGCTCTAACTATAAGCTTTATCAAAAAGGAAAGTTTTAAGTCTACTCTTAAAAGTGGAGAGGGTGTCTGCCTCCCGGACCCTGACTGGTAGATGATTCCAAAGGAGAGGGGCCTGATAACTGAAGGTTCTACCTCCCACACTACTTTTCAGATCCACTACCAGATGCAGTCAGCAATGTCAAAGCTGGCTGCTAAAAATGCCCAAACTAGGACATTCCAGCCCTCATGGAAACAAGAGTTTGGTTTTGTGTTTTTGAAGGACTTTGCTGTGTGCACTTTATGTTGTGAGAATGTTGTGTCGAGTGTTAAACGGCATTTTGAGACAAAAGACGAGAACACTTTCAAAGGCCAAGCAGATGAAGCCGACTCAATTACACACGCTGTGTCCAGGTATGACAAACAAGCTAGCTCCCTCAAAGGTTTTGCTTCTGTCCCATGATTTAAAATCACGGCCGGATTGCATTGCAAAGCAGCCATTCACGGATGGCAAATTTATTAAGGTGGCTTTTCTCAGTTGCTCTGAGGCTCTTTTTGAAGATTTGCCTCAAAAAGAAACAATCACGTCACAATTAAAGGACATTCCCAAGTCAGCTAGAAGTGTTCAGCGACGTATCGATGAGATGGCTGAAAATGTCAGAGTTCAGCAAACAGATGGATTAAAAGATGCTACGGTATTTAGCATTGATGAAAGCGTGGACGTGAATGACATCCCGCGCTTGGCTAGGTACTGGGATTCAACTGTAAGAGAAGAACTTTGCTGCTTGAAGCCAATGCCTGACACAACAAAAGGGGAAGACAGACAAGGCGTTAAGTATGTTGGACAGCTCATACAGATCTCTCCCTCTACTCAGCAGTGACATGGCTGAGCTGCGGAAAAGTTCTGGAGCGATTTGTCAGCTGCTTTGATGCTATCAAGGTCTTTCAGGCTGAAAAGGGCCAAAAGTATCCAGAAATGGAGGACAAGAAGTGGATTGTGAAACTGATGTTTCACCCGGACATTAAGGGACACCTGAACAAACTCAATCTCAGACTGCAAGGTGCAGGACCAATTGTTTTGGACATGTTCCAACACCTGAGAAAGCTCTCCTCCCACCGCAACATCAGCACCACTGAAATAAACACATACATGTGTGAGCTGGAGTCTGAGTTAAGAACGTGATTTGTGGATTTTTAAAGGTAAAGACCAATGTTTTCTTTCTTGATCAAGCCCGACAGCTTTGATGGACATGATTGGGATACTTCTCTGATCGACTGGATGGATACAGAGGACATGGAAATGCAGCTGATTGAGCTGAAGAGCTCAACACTGTGGGTGGTGAGGTTCTCAGAGCTCAGAAAGCAGTTAGAAACCACACCAGTGTAAGACCACGGAGCCTGCACCCTCACCTGCTGGGCATCTGCACCTGAGAAGTTCAGCTGTCTCCGGGACATTGCACTAGCGCTGTCAGTTTTCAGGTCAACGTATCTCTGTGAGCAGGTATTCTCACACATGAAAAACGTGCTCAGCCTCACCTACAGTGGGTTAATGATGGAGCACTCTAAGGCATGTTTGCAATTTAGAGTAACGAACTACAAGCCCCAGATCACAGAGCTCAGCCAAGCAAAGCAGGTCCAGGGATCACAATGACTATCTGGTAGGCATCTGTTAATTTCCTGTTGCCTCAGCCTACTTGGTTGTAGTTTAAATGTGTAGCTGTTTGTCCATTTGTTTAAAATGTTGATGTGGCCATTTTGTTGCGATGTAATACAGATGTAGTTATTGCTGTTTTGCTATGTTATAATACAAATATAGTACAGTTGCACTGTAGTCTCAGTTTGGCCTCTCTTCCCAGTGCAATATGTTTAAAATGTGTTTCTGAAAGCAGTGCTTTGAGTTGTGAATAACAGAAAAAGATCTGTAAAATATAATTGAATGTGCTCTATATGGATGGAATAAGATACCAGGTATGTTGAAAATGTGTTTGTATTTTGTGTCATAATTTAACTTAGTGTTATTGTTGATAATGGCACACTTGTTGAGAAGAAAATTTCAAGCTGGCACTCCAAGTCACAAAGGTTGCCGACCCCTGGACTACAACATGACTGCTACACCAAAGTGAACCGGCTTCATGGTTAATGGTTGATTTAAATGTGAACTATGAACCATGTGGGATCATTTTGAGAAGTGTACAGGGTTCATCGTATGGATCAAGTAGTATGGCTGAATGACTTTATACTTTGTGTTTTGATTTTTTGCATTCCTCACTTGTGTTGAGAAATAAGGCCGTGATCAAACATCCACTGTGATGACAGAGTGCAGAGATGCTAGTGGTTGTTTTATTGTGGCTTCAGAATTATTAGTTCACCTTTGGTTGGCTGTGGACTGCTAAAAGTTTTTTGTTCTTTTTTCTAACAGAATCTTCCAGAGTGTACTGTAAGGTAAAATATTCACCTAAATGTTCCCTCATGCTTTAGTTGACATTGCAATCAATTAAAATGTTAAAATTTTGAATTACATATTTGATCTTTTGGTAAGTTTGAAGTAGCCATCATACATTAAATGTGCACAGAAAATGATGCGGATGCTCATCAGATTATCCAACCTGAACATTTTTTATTTTCTTGCTGAGGCAAAAAGTGCCTCAGCTCCTGCATCCCCATGTTTACCTGCATGTTTACCTCTTCCTACATGAGGGAGAGAGGTGAGCCTCTAAGCAACTATCTTTCACCAAGAGGAGCTCAGGTTCACAGTGAAGTTCATTCAGTGAATGAACAGGGATTTGATTTGAGTCTGTGGGTTCAACCCGTGAGTGAATGAATTCAGAAGCTGCAGCCGGGGAGCTTAACTGAACTGATTAATAAAAAGATAGTTTCTCTTATGGGTCAGGTTATTTATCAAAATTATTTGTTCCTCTAAACCTGACCTTACAGAGCTTGTAAGCATAAGAGTAACCAGTTTAAGCCCTCTTTCCATCCAACCTCTGTTGCTCTGGGTGTTTTGTTTTTATGTTGCATCAAGTTGCTCTGAATTTTATGTTTCTTTTGCCCTATTGCCAAATTGAAATACATAAAACTAATCCAGCCTGCGCAGCATAACAGCACCAAGAATGCTCTCCTGGATAATTATGAAATGAATAACCCAAGGGCCTGTTTTTATCTCACACTGAAGTGTTCAGAGATATTTTCATATGAGTATGTTTGACAACCTCTAAACAGATGTTCAGACTCCGACCGATAGAGCCATAGTTTCATCGTAGAGACCCTCATCAGAGCCGTGCAGATGCAGTTCCATGGTGAGTTAGTTGCTTTTTCTTTTGTCTCAAAATCTGATCGGTGATGCTTGAAGCACGGTCAGTCTTTCTTTGAAGAATCACAGACAAATGATTGGAGTAGGCTGGCTACGTTGAAGTAGGCTTGTCAGGTGATTGAGGGTGTGGTTTAGGCATGGTCCTGCTCCCGAATTTAAGTTAACACCTTGACTTCATTAGTTTAAATCATAGCCAATAAAAATTGTCTCCAAGCAACTTCAGATTTCCGTCAATCAATTCTCTGACATAAGTCAGAATCAGGAAAGAAGAAAGATGTTTTGCATTGTCCTCAGTCAAAACCGACACAAAATTAATGTCTCATAGTTGATTTCCTTTTTGTAAACCAACACAGATTATGGTAGATACAGTATAAAGAGAATTCTTAGGTCCATCAAAATTTAAACTCAACCTTAAAAAAATAATATAGGTAAGAAAAATGTGTTGAAAAATCTTGTACAGAACAAATATGAATCCACACCATAGACTGTATAACTAATGGAGGTAGTATCCATGATGTCACCCATCTGTTTCTGAAGAGCGGTTTTGAAGCCAATCGTCGCGAGAGCCGTATTGGAAATGCTTAACATCTGTTGAGCTAGTGTGAGGTAAAGAAGCGGGCTTTGAACTGCCTCGCCCATACAGTGTTTCCGCCTGTCAGTCAGGTCAGTCATGTCCTTAAGTGGACAAAAATTGTAATCTTAATATCTTCTGAACTGTCACGAACGTAAAAAAGTTCACCCCCTGCACAGTATGTATATTAGCTATTCAGAACAAAGCCGTTTTTTGAACCAGGCTGTAAACATGTTTATTTCTACTGCAAAGATCTTCTTTTTTGAATTGGTGTGTATGTTGTTTCCTGTGTTTCTGCAGCCAGCCTCAAGCGGAACCTTAATGAACTGCAGTTTATAGCACTTCCGCATTGGCTTCATATTTTGAGGCCAGAGATTGCCGCTTGATCAACACAAAATAAAACACTCAAATGTATCTTTGATTCAACATTTTCGTGTCTCAGATATCACGATTGAGGATATAGTTTTATTCCAGCTTTGTTGATCACTGTCATTACGTACTCAAGGTTTAAAAACTAAGATGCTTAGTGCCTGTTCAACAGGTTAACACCGTATTCAAGTCCAGTTTGTAAAAAATGGTGATATGGTGAAATGCTCTTCATCAGTTGCACGGTTTGGTCAGGTATAGAGACACTTTTCTGAACTTCAAACTGCTCAAAGAGTGTTTCCCATGTAACATTCACCCATTCAAACTACATTCATGCACTGATAGCAAAGGATGTATGTCCAGTGACATACCCAACTTTGAGATTGGGTAGTATGCAATGCTTAAAAACTATAATAGATTAACATTATACAAATGTCTTCTGTTTTCTCTAATCCACCCATGTGAAAACGTTTTGTCCTTCTTTCTCTATTCCAACAGTTGGGGATGTAATGATTATGGCTCAGTCAGAGGTAAAATGAACATAGTCCTCTTGTTAAGTATTGGGACCTTTTACCTGCAGAGTTACTCTCTGCTGTAATAACACAAAAAGCAGAGCCGCTGGGCCTCTGTATTTTTTATCCAGCCTGCTGTTATAAATCTGTCCCCTGCTCTGCCACAGCTTATCTCTGAACATTGCAGCTGTCCCTGTTTGTCCTTGATGATGATAAACATCAGGTTGGATTTGAGCTCCACATGTGATTTTCATTTCTGTCCAGCTGATGGAACAGCTAGTTTGCCTGAAGCCTCCCACTGCCCCTACGTGATGCTTACTTGTAAACAAATCAATGTTTTTTTCTGCCTGTTGGGAATCTAAAACTTACTATTACAGAACACTCTGGTACTAAATTACATTATGGTATGATAATAAGTGAAATTGTCTGCAAGATGTTGATGGAAGTTGTGCTTAATGACTTTGAAACTTCATTTATTAGAAGGAGTTCACAGGTCTGCCGCCTATGATCTTTTTTTGCTGCAGCCATCATCTCACCATGTCCTCATAGTTCAGTCTCTGCTGTGTGTGGTAATTTAATATACTGATGTTCTGTGTTGCTCTGTTGTGTATATCAGAGTTTGAAATGCCTCATATACTGCCTGAAATGCAAAACCAGATATTATGCAACTTTCCAATTGGTCCAAAGACAGTCTCTAAGGGTGCCCCTAAACAGACCTTAAAACACAAGTTGGTTTCTAAACAGTCTGAATGTGATGAGCTGATATTGAAAAGTGTTTGATGTGAGATTTCAAAATAAAAGGCTGAACATAAAAACCAAATCATAAATTCAATATAACAGAGGATGGATATGTTATATCTGATTGTTTTCAAAGTCACTGTCTCATGAAATAGTCATAACATCTAATATCATAGATAGAATAGATATATTCATGTTCATGTTCATTCATGTTATATTCAGTTATTCCTCATGTTAGTTTCCCTGTTTGTTCTCATTTTCTTCATGAAGAGAAGTCTGACAGTAAAGTTTGTCTGTTAGTAAAGACACTTGTTATATTACCTGTCAGGTTAATAAAGTTTCATATGAGGCTGATTATTAATGAGCACAGGGTTTGAAAAGAGTTGCATGGTTTCTATTTTCCCTTAAAGTAATAAATAATTTAATAATGAAGCATTTTAAAAGTGAATCGATCCCTGAAGCAACAGGACAGAATAAACAGAGAGCAGATTCTCTTCTTCTTCGTCAGGTGTATGTTAAACAGGTTAAACACAGAGACAGAGTGCAAGACACAAACAGCTGTTAAAGCTGTCATCACAAACCGGCATCGCTTCACTTGACGCTCCAGAGGTGAGGACGTCTCATTTCTCTTAATACAAATCTCCTTGTTTCCTAACTCCTCTCATTTCATTTTATTGCAGCTCTGGTGGGCGGGACTACGACGCAAGGGAACAACGCCAGGATGGAAGTTTAAGAGCTTTGAGATGCACCCTCTGTGTGTGTGCTAAAAGTCCATGATGTCATTCACATTGATCACGCTCTTTACATGTCAGAGACAGGTGTGTGCATGTGTATTGTCCCAAGTTGAAACAAAGTTCATTATTGATGAGTTGTCCTGAGTTGATCCAAAGTTGATAAAGTTCATCACAGATGTTGGTGCAGGTTCAATATCTGAAGCCTCTTTTGGATTTCCTCCAAGCTCAGTGGCCTTGGAGGTGCTGAGACACTTGGTTAACCACGTCTGTCTTTAGGGAGTAGCAGTTATGGGTGCTTTCCCTCATTTTCTTTTCTTCCGGCCCATCTTATTTTCAATCAACAGGAGACAGTAATGTACAGGTCGACAGCTTCTGACGCTCACGTCAAATGGAAATTCCTCAGACTTCCAACAGAAACACACAGAAAACAGGAGAGACGTACAATGATCCAACACAAATATCAGATCCCTCCCCAGTAAAACTTTTTATATTAATGATTTTATTTCAGAACATGGTCTTAGCTTTTTATTTTTAACTGAAACATGGCTCAACTCAACTGCACCTGCTTCCCTTTTAGAGTCCTCCCCAGCTAATTTTAACTTTTTATTCTCCTGCAGACAGAACAGGAGAGGGGGAGGGATCACCAGTATTTTTTCTAGTGGTTTTAACTGTTCATCTTGCTCACTTGGTCAGTTCCAAACCTTCGAATACTTAGCCATTGTCATAAAATCACAGCACCCAGTTATCACAATCACTTCTCATAATCCCAAATACAACAGCATTTATTTAACAGAATTTTATGATTTTATGTCCGTTGTTTTAACTGGCTATGATAAAATGATTGTACTTGGTGATTTTAACTTCCACATTAACAACTCCACCGACACAAGGGCTCAGGACTTCCTCGATTTAATTTAGTCTTTTAACCTCACTCAGCATGTACAGACTGCCACACACATCCATGGAAACACTTTACATCTAGTTATTACAAAGGGCATTGATATTGAAATTTCATCCATCACACAAGTCCCCGTTTCTGACCATTTCTGCATCTTTTTTAACACCACCTTTTCTGTTTTTAATGAACATCCTGAAACCACTGTCACAAAGCGTACCGTCAATGAACATGCATCTCAACACTTCACTAATCTGCTGAATAACTTTCCTCCATCCACATCCTGCTCACCTGACCACCTTGTTACTGATTTTAATAATAAACTCAAACTGTCTGGACACAGTTGCCCCAGCACAAACAAAGAAAAGGCAACTGCACCACAGACCACCCTGGAAAACTGCTGCTATTTGTCAGCTCAAGAGAGAATGTCGGAAAGCAGAGAGGAGATGGAGGAAAGACAAGTTACATGTTCATTTTGAGATTTTTAAAGAACAAGTTTTTATCTATAATAATGCAGTCAGGAAAGAGAGACAAGCTCATTTCTCAAAGATTATTTAAGAAAACCAAAATAACCCCAAAGTGCTTTTTACCACCATTGACAGAATGTTAAACCCCCAACCCATTCTCACTCATAATAAATCAACTCTCAAATGTGAAGAAGAAGAGTTTTTAAAGGTGACATATCATGCAAAATTGACTTTTTAATGGTTCTCTACCTTAAATATGTTTCCCTGGCATGTCTACAAACCCCCCGAGAATGAAAAAAATCCATTCTGCCCCTGTTCTGATTTCTCCACCTTTCTGTAAATGTGTGTGAAACGAGCCGTTTCAGACTTCAGTGTTTTTGTTACGTAACAACAATATCCGGTCTGTCACGGAGTCAGAGCTCAGAGCTTGTTCAGCCCATAGACTGTATAAAATACAATTCAACTTCTCTGTTTTTCATTCCCTGCACAAATGTGTGCTAACAAGGAGCTTAGGAGGGAGGCATGCTAGTTGTAGGTTGTCTTAATAAACACAAAGGTCGGTTTTACTCCCCACGTCTGCAGATTTGAAGATCTAGTGGATGATTTTTATTTATCATGGAAAAGTGCTAGCGCTAGTTAGCATAGCTACATAGCTACATGTCGTAGCTGTAGCTGTGTACCAAGACACATGTTGACATACTGACAAATAAAACAACAAGTAACACAGAATCGGTGACCAATCCTTCAGAAAAGGTCCCGCTGCCTTTCTGGCAGAGGTCGGTTTTACTCCCCACGTCTGCAGATTTGAAGATCTAGTGGATGATTTTTATTTGTCATGGATAAGTGCTAGCGCTAATTAGCATAGCCACATAGCTACATGTTCAAAACTGTAGCTGTAGCTGTGTACCAAGACACACGTCTACATACTGACAAATAAAACAACAAGTAACATAGAATCGGTGACAAATCCTTCAGAAAGGTCCTGCTGCCTTTCTGGTAGAGGTCTGTTTTACTCCCCAGGCCTGCAGATTTGAAGATCTAGTGGATGATTTTTATTTATCATGGATAAGTGCTAGCGCTAGTTAGCATAGCCACATAGCTACATGTTCGTAGCTGTGTACCAAGACACACGTCTACATACTGATAAATAAAACAACAAGAAACACTAAATCTGTGACCAATGGTTCAGAAAGGTCCTGCTGCAGGCGCCTCTCCGTCAGGATCAGATTCTGGATTAGATTCAGAGGGTTGAAGTAACGTGATCTGTGAGCAGCCGTGTATATTCAGCCAACATGTAAACATTAGATCAACGTGCTGGAGAGCCGAGGCCACATCCACTTCCTGAGGGGGCGTGGTCAGAGGGAAAACAGACTGTTCTGAGGAGGACTGAAGAAGAGGGAATTTCAGGCAGACCAGAATCTGATTTCAAAGTGTTTTTTTGAGCATAAACTTTAAAGACATGTTTTGGGGACCTCTTAGACCAATATATATTGATGAAAAAAGCGTGATATGTCACATTTAAGACCTCCATGGTGAAACCTAGCCTCAAAAAACCCAACTTAGATCCCTCAGAGTTAAAAAACTACCGTCCTATTCCTAACCTCCCCTTTTTTAAGCAAAGTTTTAGAGAAAATTGTTTTTAATCAACTTTTAGCTCACTTAATAATAATGTTTTAGAGAGATTCCAGTCAGGCTTCAAATCGAACCACAGCACAAAGACTGTCCTCCTTAAAGTCACAAATGACATCAGACTGATTTTAGATGAAAACAATGTGGCAGTACTCATTCTTTTAGACCGCAGTGCCGTGTTTGACACTGTCGACCACAACATTTTAATCAAAATACTTGAGAAATGGGCTGGTCTCTCTGACCATGTTTTATCCTGGTTTAGTTCTTATCTTTTTAACAGAGAGTTTTTTACCAGCCTCGGTGCTTGTGTGTCTCAGACACACGATTTTAACTATGGAATTCCTCAGGGAAGCATTCTTGGGCCTATTTTATTCTCCTTATACAACTTACCCCTTGGACAAATTATCTCAAGTCATCACATCAATTACCATTTCTATGCAGACGACACCCAACTATACATCTCTGTCTCACCACATGACCCAAATGCTCTTCACTCCCTCACCGCCTGCCTTTCTGACATCAATGTATGGATGAGCAAGAACTTTTTAAAATTAAACGAAGACAAAACTGAAATTCTTTTAATAGGACCCAAAGCAGCCCGAGAACAACTCCAGACTACTCTGAGAGATTTTAACAGGCAAATTAAATCAAAGGTCACAAACCTGGGAGTGGTTTTAGATTCAGATTTTAATTTTAATGCTCGTTTTAACAAGGTCGTAAGTACTTTATCATCTTAGAAACATTGCAAAAGTCAGACCTTTTTTTATCGCAGAAAGATGCCAACATTTTAATTCATGCTTTTATTAAAAGCCACATTGATTACTGCAACTCCCTTTTTTAGGCGCCTGCCCAAAAAATCTCTCAAGAAACTGCAGCTTATCCAAAACGCTGCTGCCAGAGTTTTAATGAGGAGAAAGAAAACCGATCACATCACCCCTCTTTTAAAAACTCTGCACTGGCTCCCTGTTTCTTTTAGAATTGATTTTAAAGTCCTTTTACTTGTTTTTAAAGCTCTTAACAGCCTTGCTCCTCCATACATCACTGATCTCCTGTCATTTTATGTTCCAGCCTGATCACCGAGGTCCTCAAATGCGTCCCTTTTAAATGTTCCTTGTTTGTCTCACACAAGCACCGGCCAGAGAGCTTTCTGTTTCTATGCCCCTAAGCTGTGGAACTCTTTGACTCTGGACATTAGAACAGCGAGCTCTCTGGGTGTTTTTAAAAGTAAACTGAAGACTTACCTTTTTAATCTAGCTTTTAATTTGGAGTAACTTATTTTCAGCCCTGGGCTGCATTATTATACATTTTATTATTTTTATTATTATTTTAACCATTATTATTTTAACCATTATTATTTGAATCATTCCTTTAACTATATTTATATTATTTATTTATTTATTTATCTTATTTATTTCTTGTATTCATCTGATCTTGTTCACTCTACCTTATTTTTAACTTTTCTTTCCACTCTTCCTTATTTTATTAATTTTACTGTCTTGATTTTATTTAATTTTTTAAGTATTTCTTTTTTTTAATCATGCCTTTTATAATTTTACCATTGCTGTTGTTTGCTTACTGTCTGTTACTCTGTGAAGCACTTTGGGCTACATGTTTTTATGTATGAAAGGTGCTTTATAAATAAAGTTGAGTTGAGTTGAGTTGAGTTAAACAAAAACTTATTTAACTTAATGTAAGATCTATCTACGATAAGGTGGACGAGCTAACCCAGCACCAGAGGGAATACTGGCAGAGTAGCATCATGCTAACAGAGCTAACACCGGACATGAACACCACATTGGAAGGATTTCACCTGCTGTGGGTGGACAGGATACAGGAGAGCAAGACTGAACTAACTGGGGAAGAAGGCCAGCTCAGTCCTGGACCCTGTGGAGGTGGTGGCTGACAGGAGAATTATGGCCAAGCTGTCGTCTTTGATTAACTTTTTTTATATATATATATATATATTTTTGTTGAAATTATTCTTTTTGTTTACTGCTGTAACTCCATGAATTTCCCCATTGTGGGACAAATAAAGGAGTATCTTATCTTGACTCAAAATCTATGAAATAACAAAAACACTGGAGACAACTTGACATAACATATCACACAACACACACATGAACCAACAGAGCAGGGAGGAAACACAGAGACTATATACACACTGGGTAACGAGTAATGAGACACAGGTGAGGACAACTAGGAACAGGTGAAGATAACCAAAAGGGAGGGAAAACACAGGAAGTAAAACTAAACCAGAAACACAAGAGCAAAAACTACAAAAATAAAACAGGAAACTCTTCACACACAGGGAAGACAACAAAAGACATGAAACACTAAAACCACCAGGGAGACATAAGGTCAACTTATAACAAACAGAATACACAGGGAGGAAACACAACTACAACACAAAGTAAATATAGAAAACAAAAGAGGTCATCAAAGACAATACAAAAACAAGGAAAACACAAACTAAACAAACGCAACTCATGACACTCCTGTACTGGTGCTGATTTGTGTAATATTTGGAATTTGTGAAAATAAATCTGATGGCAGATGTCGATGAGGATGTGTGCTTTCTCTCTTGTGATTATCAATCCCCAATTTTCAAAGTGCGACATTAAGGCATCGTTATGGAAAAATGTTGATGTGTGTTATTGGTAGGTCTGACATAGGTGTGGTTGTAGCTGTTGTGCAGTTGGCTTGGGCTGTTTAGTGGTGCAATCTTTTCACAGGGCTCCAGCAGCATACCTGCACCTGCTGTTCATGGTTTGTGAGCACTGCTTCTTTTTATTTTCTCTCCTTCAAAAACACTTTCTTGTAAAAGCTCAGAAACTTTAATGTTGGATATTAATGTTACATTTTTTATTGCAGTACTGATCACCCGCTGCTCGTTCAAAGTCAACAGCTCAGAGGAGCCAGTGAACAGGGTAATTAGTATCATAATATAGAATTCATAAAATCATGATCCCTGATCATAAAGGGTCCTGCAGACTTTAAGTGCTGTGAGGCATGGGGCTTTAATGGAGAGGATGAAATGTGTGTGCACACATACACACAAACAAACCATTAGCAGGCATAGCAGGGTTATGTTATGGCTGCCATTAAATGCTGTCTCGCAGGCTTAACACATTGGCACTGCTGGCTGTATCATGTCCCATCCATAGTAAACAGATGGAAGAGCGATAGTCACACAGAAGCAACAAGGAGCTGAGAGCATCTAAGCACCCTCCCAGGTCCTGCTAGCTCTGTGTTTCAGTACTCCTTATTTTTTCTGGCAGAGTTCACGCTGCTTTATTCTTATTTCAGTCAACCTCCTGCCAAACATTCAGACTGAGCTGCCCCATGTAAACATAGACCTCCACTGGTGGCCATGGTAAACATTGTGAAGGTCCATCAGAGCCTGGGGGTGAACTGAAGCCAAGTGGATAATGTTTTGATAAATATGGAGTTACACGCCCTGTTTTTTTTTTTTGTTTTTTTTTACGTTTGTTCCTTTTAAGAAAAAAAGCATTGATAATAACATCAGCATTTTAAGACCCTTTCTAGAGTCCCCTAGCACTCTTAAATTTCAGCCCAGAGCCCCTGAAAAAATAATGACAGGAGCATGTGCCAAATCAAATGTTTGAATTCAACAGGTATTTGTAAACATGTCTATCTTATATTCTAGATATTGATGTGTTTATAGGACAGTGAATCAGTAATATTTTTGGTTAAACATATTCCTCCACTTAATCTATAAAGGAAAAAGGAATCCCTCCATTTTTCTACAATTGGTTTCATCCCAAAGCCACGTTCGGATGTATGGAGACAGACACGAGAGCAACAGAGTGCAGTGGGCTGCAGAAGTGTACAGCAGGGCAGTAAGCCACTAAAATGAGAAAATATTCAATATCACAAGTTATAGATACTTCTGCAGCAAATACTTATTCAGATGGTTCAGTCTTCTAGCTCACCAGTTAACACTAGTTATGACTTGTGATCATGTAGAATCCTGTTTGATACTGACAGGTAGAGCTCAAACCCAGGGCTGGATTAACATTCCGGCCCCTTTGCAACAATCTTTAAGCGATTTAATTTATGCAACTTCATGTATTATGTTCAAATAATCTGGCTAAAAAAGTGCTGTGTAAATTTCCCTCAGTGACTAAAGACATAAAATAACTAAATGAACAAGCTCATCTTCACAACAACAACCAACCAACAGTAATACCTTACACTGGCTTCTTTCTTGACTTCAAATGTGCAAACTGGTGTATGATATCTTCAAAATCAAGGACAGTGACCAGTTCATGTTCAATGGTCAAGAGGGAAAGTGCAGAAAGCCGTCTCTGTGACATAGTGGTCTTCAGCTCGTTTTTTTTTTTTTCAAGTTATATTTTTGGGGCATTTTTGCCTTTAATGGATAGGACAGTTGGAGAGATACAGGAAATGTAGGGGGTAGAGAGTGGGGGAGGACATGCAGCAAATGGTCAAGGCTGGAATCGAAACAGCAAACTCAGCTCATTTTAAACTTGTTTTAAAACTGAAAATGACCTCTCACCCTAAGAGTTTGACACAGGCAAGGTTAAAAACATTTGCAGAGCAACATAAACATTTGGAAGTGTTGTTTTGAGTCCATTTCTTTCAAAAACTTGCAGCAACTGTCCAGCTCGCAGCTCTTTGCCTTACATCACAATCACTGCAGTCTCTCTCAAATAAAAAACCAAAAAGTTCACACACATCTGTGTAGGCCTCATCCACCTGGAAAGGTCAATAATGACATGAAATGTCTCAACCTTAAATCTCTGGCTTCCATCATGGAAAGCTACTTCACTGTCATCATCAGATTCATCTGCAAACCTCATGTTCAACTAGTATGCTTTTGTTGCACTAACAGAGCATGTTGACTCTTAAAGCTGTGCAAACTGGTTTCTTGAAGTGCCAACATATCTGTACAATGACCTTAAAAGACCAAGAGCTGTAGCTAAATCCATAGCATTTTTTTGTAGATGATCACTAGTTGCTTTAAATCCACCAAGAATCCTGTCCCATAAAACAGTCATTATGACTGTCTCCAGCTTGTTTTGATACAAGCGCAGCGGCCTCACGTTTGGTTTGGGTGTTTCTTAACAGTCTGCAGCTATTTTGGCTAATGTATCTCTGATTGGCCTGTAATTGTCTTTCAGGGCTTTTGTGGAGTCTGCCCTACAACCTACCACCTAGTCGTGCAGAGGGATTTAAGAGTGTGGCTTATGTCATAGTCACTGTTATGGTTATATATATAAAACTGTGTTCCAGCGATGGGTTGACGCATTGCTAAATGAATATAGAGACTGTAACAGTTCAAAAAAAAGAGTCAACCTCCTCACAGCAATTATCAATGCTGTTTACACCAACAAGGTTCAAAGAATGTGCAGCACACGGTGTGTAATGAATCAGTGGGTTCTCCTTTTTTTAAGTGTGCCTGCAGCCCATTTGTCTGACGTACTGCAGGTAATTATCGTAACTTTGGCCACAACAGTTTGATAAATCCAACCCCAAGTCTTGTACCATTTTAATCACACACTCTGCTAGGCTTGCACCTGTGTGGCTATGGATGGGCTCAAACCCCATAAACCTCTCCGGTACCCTGCCAGCTGCACACACTAAGCGGAAAACAAATGTGAGTTGATCGTTGTGTGCTAAATCTGGTGTGGAGTCAATGATTACATAGAAGTATTTAGCCTGTTTGATTTCCTCTGCTATAGCAAGCTTAGTTTTCTCACCCATTAATGAAATTAACTAGGAGGTAGAAGTAGGAGGGCTTACATCTCCCATTATTGCCACATTTCCCAATGTGCTCCTTTGAAAAGGGTCAAACTCTGCTACCAGTTCAAGAACACCTAGGTAGTTTCCATTGCAAGCAGGGCCCAGCCGTTTGTTATCGCCTCTGAATGGCAGTCCTCTCGCGCCCAAAAATGTAATGTCAGCTACCACACGCCGAATAACTTCTTTCCAGTACTGATGTTCTGCCTCACACTGTCGGGCTAGTGAAGCGCCCACGCTGCCAATAGGTTTACATCTGTGTAATAAAGCAAGCATGTTTTGTCTGTGCTCTGCACTCTTTTCATGATCACAAATCCTCTCTGGATGTTTCCAATCACAGAATCCGCTGATAATTGCATGTCTTTGTGATGACAAGAGTTTGAAAGCATCAGAATCAGAAATTCTTTTTTTTTATTCCAGGGGAAATTCCGTTCAAACAGTAACAGTAACCTGAACCAATTGATGGCGAGCAAAGGAGCCACTCCCTTGGCACAAATTTGTTGTTTAGGAGACAGCAATGAAACAACTCGTTAGGGAGAGAGTGAGTTTGACATCCTAGCCCTGTTATGAAAGGCTGCCCACGGTGAATCGCCTCTCCTCAATGCTGCTCCTTGTGCTGGATCCCTGGAGAGCATCATTGTGGCTGTGGAGGCCTCTGCTCACAGTCATAGATGAGCGGGACCCATCGCCCTCCTCGGTCTCACTTGAACATGAAGCAGGGGCAGGTTAGCTGTTGGAAGGAGCTCCTGGGGGATTTTCTATGTCCAGGTTGCTAACGTTAGCAGTGCTAGCATTAGCTGTTGCATCGGCAGGTGAGGGAACTCCATCATTGGATGAGCTGTCCGCATTGCCGTTAGCCTCCTCTGCAGAGCAGGTAGGAACCAAAGGGAAGAACATACATTTTCAGTATGCTTTAAATGTTCTGCCTTTAAAAGTCTCTGTCCTTTTTTAGTTTTCGTTTGGCTCTCCCGCTTAGCTGTCCTTCCCGTTTCTCCATTTTGGCTTTTTTTAAAATCACATTTCTCGCATCTACATGGCTTTGATTGGCATCACCTTTGACCGGCCCATGGCTCACTGACCAATGAGGAGGGTCTGGCACTGGCACTGGCACTGGCACTGGCACTGGCACTGGCACTGGCACTGGCACTGGCACTGGCACTGGCACTGGCACTGGCACTGGCGAAAATCTACAGTGACACCGGCTGACCAACTAAAGGCATAGTGAGATTACAATATTTTTTTTTGCTTGTATCCAGATTGCTAGGGCCCTCTAAAGATCAAGGGCCCTGGGCAACGGCCCAGTTGCTCTAATGGTTAAGCCGGCCTTGCTCAGACCTGTTGTGAAAGGGAATGAGTGGGCTGACAATTTAATACCAAAATGTCAATAACACTAAATTCTACATGCCCTGTCATTGAGTACAATCTTCCCCCTCAGAGGAACTCAGATGTTTAAAATGCAAAAGGTCTGTTATTTAAGGGGAAAAAAGATTACTGATGTGTTTTTAATGAGTGAGAAAAAGACTCAAGACACTCTACAAATGAAAACGTCAAACTTTTGATTCCAAAATTATAAAAAGGTTTAAACCTGTATCACAATAGCTGGCACATTTATGTGCTACTTATTTATCCAGTATGGATTTACCTTAACTTCCTTTTACCCGTAAAAATAATTATTCATACGTGTAAGAATTTGCAGAAATAGCATATTCCATCCGTCATCTTAAAAATGTTGTGGCGTAAAACAGATACCACAAGTAATTTATTATTATTGTTGTGAAAATAAATCTCATATGTAGGAAAATAAATGTTGTAGGTTCCAACACTCATAAGGAACTCTCCATATCACAATCTTTCTAGGGGCTGTGTTACGCTTTTAGCACAGTTTATAACCAGACCCAAAGACAACGTAGAAGGGGGAAACCAAGGTTTTATTGTCCATAAAAAAACAGAGTTGGTATGGGCAGGTTGACACTGGAAGATGGTAAAACAACAAAAAAAAAGCAAGTCATACTGAACCACAAGTACACTTTCAAAAATCACTAAAAACTAGGCTACTCCTTGGGACCAACTGTACCGCATGAAGGCAGAAATCATCTGGCAGTGAGGAGGAGAAGAGCCAGGGTCTAAATACTGCAGCAGGTGATTCATTGATGAGAACCAGGTGTGCTTGTTGAGAGCGCCAGCACCTGGACGCCACGCCCAGCCTCTGAAAGAAAAAAAACACAGGAAAAAACTTGGCACAAATCCTTGTTCCCCATAAGCTTAGCACCCCTAAAAGTCTGAGCCTTCAATCTCTCCCAATAAGAAACTTCTGTAATTAGTGGACAACACCAAAACCAATATACTTTATTGAATCAGTTCTCATTTTGATGCTGAATGAGATGAATTTAGATTATTATGGTTATTATTGCATTTGAGATATATTAAAAATGACCCTAAAATGGGGCTGTGTGCTGTGCATCATAAAACTTTAAAGCTGGAGTAGGAGATCCTGAGAAAGCCACAGCAGTTAGCTTGATTTTGAAAGCACACAGCCGAACACAGCCCTCCCCCTCCCTTCAGGGCAGCCTGTGGGGAGAGGGGAGGGACACGCCTCCAAACACATGAACGCGCTGTGGCAATCAATCAATCAATCAATCAATCTTTATTTGTATAGCGCCAAATCACAACAAACGTTATCTCAAGATGCTTTTACAAACATAGGAGGTCTAGACCACTCTATGTCAAATTATGAACAGAGACCCAACACCAAGACAGGGTAAGACTCAGTCTGACCCCACCTTAATCCATCATGAGCATTGCACATCGCAGTATTTAGCTAGTTACAGTGGTGAGGAAAAACTTCCTTTTAACAGGCAGAAACCTCAGGCAGAACCAGACTCATGTTAGACAGCCATCATGCCTCGACTGAGTTGGGTCTGGAAAGACAGATAGAGGGGAGTAAGAGAGAGAGGTGATAGTGATGAGACGAGTCGTAGAAGCTGTTGCCGCTGGAGTCCAGCACGTCCGTATCAGCTGGAGTCCAGATCGTCCACAGCAGGAGGACGTCAACGGCAGCTCAGAGGAATCTACGAGACAATGGAGCTCAGGGACTCCAGAAAGGTCTATGGTTAGTAACTTTAATGGGACAGGCAGAGTTAAAGTAAGTGATGAAGGGGTTGGGGGGAAGAAGGTGAGCTAGGATCCCAGTGTGTCAGTGTGCCAGTTCCCCCGGCAGTCTAGGCCTATAGCAGCAGACTCCAGCTGGAGGATGACGTCACCTTAGCTAGCTGTGGAGCGGCGAGCGATTTACTTTATTTTCATGGAAGGAAAACATGTCTATCTCCCATGTAAGTAAACCGCTAATATTACCACATTAAAAATAATGTAATTAGTTAGAATGCACAGCATAGCCTGCATGTTAGCTTTACTTGTATTTGTTTTTATCATCTGAATACAGCTAGAGTAAGTTGTTGCTGCCGGGCTAATAACTCCTGGCTAGCCAGAAAGGTGGAAACAGTATTGTCAGCATTACAACTTAAGTCGGTTCTGAATGTTTATTTTGATTTAGCATCGCATTTCATGATGTTTAGTTACTAGACGGCTACAGTGCCTATATATTTATTAGCGTTCACCATTGTTGACAGTCTTCATTTTCGTGTTGGAACTACAACATATTGACTGTTTTTTGTGCTTGTTAGAGCTCTCATGATGACTGCTGATTACGATCCTGAGCCAAGCACCTCATGTCGGAGAGGACGAGACCGGGGTCGAGTGCAAGGCAGAGCCATACGAGCGAGAGGGACAGCAACGACGGGGGACGAGCTCCAGATCCTGGGGATAGCAAAAGAAAGTTCCGCCATGCTGCACTGACAGGTTGTTGTCTGGCAGCATGGAGCACTTGGTGCAGGTCATAGAGGAGTAATACCTTGTTGCTGTATCTGGAAAATCGGCGACCCTTCCACATGGACAGTATAAAGGTTTCAATTGGGAGTGAATGAAACTATGACATGATTACATACAATACTTTTATGGTGACCCTTTAGTTCCTTTGTATATATTTTATATTTATCTTCATGTAAAAAAATACTTGAGTGTGCTGTGTTTACATTTGTTAAATAAATCTTTAAATTTACACTGGCCTTCTCTCTTCAAATTACAAAAATAATTAAATCCATATCAAGTAACATACAACATTAAAACAAATAATTGCAATATCAAAGAGTTGTTTTACATTTACTTTATTAGAAAATGTATTTATTACAGAAATAAAAATAATGGCTGTTGAAGGTAAACATGTTGGCGTGGATCATCCAGCCTCCTGGTTATCTTCATGGACATCCCCCCAGCTCACGCAAACCTCTGCGTCCCGTGTTTTAACGGTGTGGACGTCGATGTTTCCTTCTCGTAGCTATGAAAACACAAGACAGCATGTAGACTTTATACAACATCCCATTCATGCTGATAAAGAGCAACAGAAGAGCTACCAGCTAACAGACTGTACACAGGTCTGATACAGAGCAACAGAAGAGCTACCAGCTAACAGACTGTACACAGGTCTCTATAAACATAGCTACAAGCTGTTAGCCGGCCGCTAGCATTAGCCGAAGTTATCGCTAGCTGTCTCATAGATGAACTAAACCATGAACACAAAGACAAATGAAATGACATGATTACCTGTCCAGTAGAAAATCAGCAACCATGGCGTCGCTTTAGAGACCCTTCAAATCCTTCAGCCATCGCAGAAATGCAGCCCGAATATTGACTCATGTTTGTATCTTCATCCAGTGTTTTTAAGTCGTCTCCTTTTCCATCACAGTCTCCCTCTTCTTGCTCTGCGTAGCGGCAGAACTTGAGGGCAGAAGTTGGTTTAAAAACGCCTGTTTCTCTCTCTCTGACATGTTTATCAGGTGTTCTGTGTTAGTGAACAGCCTGTTGATGACGATCTCAGTCAGGTCACGCGCACTCCTGTAAACAGGAGGTGTGTCTTTCGGCAGGTCACAGGTCATCCGGCCAGTCAGCCAATCATTGCGCTCGGTGGCGAATGAATGATTGGACGAACTTGTTGCAGCCTAGCTGCTGACACAGACAACTGAGATTTCTCATCTCAGTGTTGGGTCACTTTGTGTATTACTCCCTATCGATGTATACATTGCTTTTTGCTCGTGATTGAGAAAAATGCATCAAAATAACATGTCCTACTCCAGCTTTAAGTAATAACTTAAGATAACAAATCAGAATTGTTTCTTGACTACAAATGATGATGTATATGAGATTTTAGTTTAACTTTAGCATTACTTTTATATTGCATTTAGTATTTACAAACTGTTTTCACATTTGCTAAAGACACCCTCTCTACTTTTAAGAGTAGGCTTCAAACTTTCCTTTTTGATAAAGCTTATAGTTAGAGCTGGATCAGACTTTGACCAGCTCTTAGTTATGCTGCTAGGCTTAGACTGTTGGGGGAACTGGCACACTGACACACTGGGATCCTATCTCATGAAGCAACAAACTAGGTAGTGTGTTTGTTTAAAAAAAGGAAAAAAATTAAGAGAGAGAGAGAGAGAGAGAGAGAGAGAGAGAGAGGGAGACGCTGTGCTGTATTGTAAAGTTTGGTAGTTTCAGGTGCAGCCAGTCTGATAATAGTATTTGAGGTGTAAAATTTCTGGTTGTGAGTCTCTGTGTGTTTCTTTGTGTGTGTGTGTGTGTGTGTGTGTGTGTGTGTGTGTGTGTGTGTGTGTGTGTGTGTGTGTGTGTGTATGTGTGAGGTAATAGTGGGTTAGCACAGTCAGGTGACAGGGCCTGTAATTACAGCCAGTGAGACAAGACGGCCTGTCCTCCTTCTTCAAAAAGGAGACAGAATAACAGAGAAGAGACACACACACGCACACGCACACACACGCGCACACACACATGCGCACACACGCACAAACACGCGCACACACACACACACACACACACACACACACACACACACACACACACACACACACACACACACACACACACACACACACACACTGGGTCCAGTGGTGGTGTTTAAGTGAAAACACACCCACTGCAAAATGAAAAACTCAAATCAATGGATAGAAAGTTCTTCATAGTTGTTGTTTCCTTTCATTGTTGAACAGGATTAGAGCTGTACTCACAGGTATTTTTTAAGTGCCTTCCTTTAAGGCCTTTTCCAAGCCAGGACCTATAGAGACTGTGTCTGTCCCCAGACCAAGACCTCTTATCTTTAGCTCTTAGGTATGTTGCTCTTCTCTGTCTGTCCCCTCATCACTTACTTTAAGTCTTCCTGTCCAATTTAAGTTACTAACCATAGATCTTTCTGGGAGTCCCTCAGCTCCCCTGTCTCGTAGGTTCCTCTGAATCATTGCTGTAGACAGCCTGCTACTGTGGACCTAACAGACTTCAGCTGCTACAACTACTACTATCGGTCTCACCTCTATCATCATATGCTAATATCAGAAGAGTCCGACTCCAACTGCTCTAACTAACACTTTTTTTCTTACCCCTATTATCAACATCGTTAGACATGGAAATACTAATATAAGACCTGTTGACTTTAACTGACTTAATTTTTTAGATCAATTATTTTTCTTATGTCATAAACAGTACCACAAGTGTTTATTTTCCCTAAATCATGTTTTCCACATCAACACGATACATATATCTATAAAGGTGTACAAAATGTTTTACAAGCTGAATATCAACATGCTCATGTAATAATCTTAGTGTTCAGTTTTCTGCCTACACCTTCTTATTGAGAAAAGACCTGAAATGCACAGAAATGGCTGGTCTTCAGACACACTAGTGTGTCATCAACATCAGTGCCATCCCATCAGTCTGTTGGCTTTGTATCCAAAGATCCTCGTTTATACCATTAGTCTACATCTGAGTTATTGGCCAAACCTATACTCAGACTGTCGGCTGCTATAGGTTCAACTGAACACTGGTTGCTACCTGAGACTGAAACTAACTGAAATGAAAATATAGATTTTTATTTATGTTTCCAAATAAATGAGATTCAGATGGCTGCAAAGACTGTTGTGCACATTCACAAATACAGTAGTACTGTATATAGTACAGGCTTTGTGCACAGGCACTTGGGGTAAATGTAATTGTGTGTGTGTGTGTGTGTGTGTGTGTGTGTGTGTGTGTGTGTGTGTGTGTGTGTGTGTGTGTGTGTGTGTGTGTGTGTGGGTGTGTGTGTGTGTGTGTGTGTGTGTGTGTGTGTGTGTTCAGAGTATTTCCCTGCTGACATGGCTGTCAGATACACCTGAACTCAACGCACATCATTTTTTTTGTGAAGGATGTCATGAAGATGTCTGAATGATGGTGTTTTGGCTTGGACGACAGCAGCCATGACAGCGGCCAGACGAGTGTGTGTGTGTGTGTGTCTGTGTGTGTGTGTGTGTGTGTGTGTGTGTGTGTGTGTGTGTGTGTGTGTGTGTGTGTGTGTGTGTGTGTGTGTGAGTATGTGTGTGTGTCAGTTACAATACAGCATCCTGTCTTGACAACAGAACAAAGCTGCCAAAGAAATGTTTGTCTTTGCTCTGGCTGTTTTCTGTCTGGTCTGCTTGTCAGAGCATCAATACTGACTCTCTGCTCTGACAGCACTGTAACAGACATTTATTTCTCTGCCTGTACCTCTCTGCTCACAAATTCTGTGTCTGTGTAGAAATCCCAGCAGATCAGCTTCTCCTTCTGAACTAAAAGTTCCTGGAACTACTGGTTGAAAAGCAGCTTCAACATAAGCCTGGTTTATACTTCTGCGTTGAATTGCAGAATAGCAAATACGTCGAAAATATTCTACCTACGCGTGTAGGTATGCGTTGTCCCGGGACCTATGCAGGGGCCTACACATATACGCCGTGCATCCCACATCAAAATGTAAGTACGTGTCCACTCAACGCAGATTGCAAGCTCTGTGATTGGTCCAGTCGGCGGCATTGTATTTTCCGCATAAAGCACTTCCGGACATCAGCCGTGTATTTCCTCTCCTGCAATGTAAAGAGGCTGCCATATATTTATACTAGTTCTGGGGCACCAGCTTCTACCCAGAACATGAATAACACATTACAAATTGATGGACGTTTATGGACTCTTATGGCTAAACACTGGTGAAGGTAGGTGCTCGCCTGATAACCCCAGAGATGAGCCGGCTCTTACTGCCCATCTGTTACAACCTATCTGAGGTATGGGGACATAAGGAACCTTTGGCTATGTAACTTATCAACAGATAGAGGCACGATAGGATGGGTTTCTTCACTGAATAATTATAAAAGCACATGTACCTTGTGTTTATTTCCAAAATATGTAAAAGATTCCCACTTCGGTTCAGTTCAAAACCCTGGGGAAGTTGATGCAGGAGATTGTGGGTGGGTTACAAAACAGTACAGCAGTTATGTGTATGAAATCCAGTCAACCTTTACGTGACGTAAGTGGCATTGCATAGATCGCAATACATGCATCTGGACATGGGCAACAAGAGCATGAAACTTTAAAATTTCAACAATGACTATTGGTTGGACAAGAGGAGATGGAAGATGAACTGAGATCTTCTGGCTCAAAGTTATGTTTGTCTGACCTTATTATGACAGGAAGTCTGCCTTTATGTGGCCAATCTTACTCAATCATGTATGAGATGGCACCTTACAACATATGTAAATGGTAAATGGACTGTGTTTATACAGTATAGCTCTGTCTCAAGTCTTCTGACCACCAGCACTTTCACCCATTCACAGCACATTCACACTGATGGTAGTTTGAGGTTAAGACACTTTGGCATGTGGACAGCGGGACCTGGGATCGAAAGCCCCAAACTTCTGATTGAGAGACGACTTACCCCTTCCACTGAGCCACAGCCGCCCCATGTATGTCAACATGGTTTGTGAAAAGATACCACAAGGACATCGTATATAGTCTCTGTTTTTGATGTGGATGTCTTAAATTAAACAGATGACTTAAGAAAGAGGAGTTTAAAAAAGTTGTTTAATGAAAAGCAAGTTAGAGCCTGTATGACCTGTGTGTGTAGGGATCGTGTGTTGACCTTGTGCAAATGTAGTGAGGCTTAAGTGTTTTATCAACAAAGAGAAAAACACTTCTTCAGTTTGATAGAAGTGACTGGATAAACGGAGAACCTTCAAGCTCAGCTCCAGCCCACACTGGCAAACAGATCAATTATTCTTCACAACACAATGAATCATTTCCCATTTTTTCTCTTGGTTTTAGTGCTTTATAAACATGCAACACTTTTACATACACACGCACAAACACACATTGCATCCATACAAGAAAAGGCTGGGTTAACTGTGGAATAATTATGGAGGGATCAATGTAATGTTCTGCCTTCCTGCTGTCAGCCATTACTGGCCTAATAAAGACACAGAGAAAATTAACATAATGAACTAGGCTGCAGGCTTAGTACACACACAGAAACCCACACATGAGCAGATGAACTTGTACACACATAAACTCACGCACACACACGCACGCACACACACACACACACACACACACACACACACACACACATCTGTGAATCAAATAGGGGAAACATCCAACCCCCAACACATACGTTGAACACCACACAAACCCTTGGCGCACAGCAGAGTGTGTCATGCTTAGCCAACAGTTTTAGGAATTATCTTCTTGACTGTACTCACGGGATCAGAGTGAACATTAACACACACGCACGAACACACACACACAAAATGTTTCATCTACAGCTGAACAGCTTGAGTGTGTGGGCGTGTAGTGTTTGTTGTTACCCCAAGGGCACCATATTGTGTACTTGTACAAGTTTGTAAATCCAAACTGTCAATATAAGCTTTCTGTTTTATGAAACACACACATTAACACACAAACTGCAGACAGAGTTGTGATTTTACTTATTCTGCCTTCAGCCTACACAAGGGTAAAACATTCATTAAAAGGCTTGGCCTCTTTCTGTCTCTCTCTCTCTCTCTCTCTCTCTTGCACACACACACAGAATAATGAAAATGATCTCAGAGGGGGATGGGAGCTGTGCCCCCTTGCTGTGTGAGGGGAGTTAGGCTGAGGTTCATATTTATTACTGCATCTGCAACAGAACTAACTGCCAAGCACAGCACAAGAGTTTAGTGTTCATTGTCTCACTCATTTGTTTCTGATATTTGGAACTTTTTTGGTTTTCATTACCTCTCCAGGTTCATTCATTATTCAGCATTTTATTTGCAACAAAGAACATCCTTGTTTATTTTAAACTTCACTGAACAACTACTGAATGTTTTTATTTTGATGCCTCTGATGGCTTCAAGGCCTCTGTGTGTGTGCATATGTGCGTGTGTGTGTGGTGTACAGATCCAAGAAGGACATGGACATCACTGTAATACAACCAACTAAGATACATCTTTCATGTTGGCTCTGCTACACCAAACACCCTGCTTATGTTAACGAACATTTCAAGGTGCTCTAAGGTTACTTGCATGTCAATAACTACATAATGACATTTATTTTCATAGTTTGTATTTCTGCTGCGCTGTCAGAAAATATTCAATTAAGAAAATAATGAAGAATTTAGGCAAAAGGATTGGATTTAGGATTGGAGCTATGAGCAATAAGGTGCTGCTATCCCTGGGAAGGTTTATGAATACAACAAATTATTACCCAAGCACACATCAAACATGAGATCATGAAGCACAGAGGAAAAAAAGACACAGGGACTCATCTTCTTTATATCTGTAGTCGACATTTATAGAGCTCATACAAAAGCACTGCGGTACAGATCATTTATAAAAAGTAAACCATAACAACAACAACATAAATAGTTTGGTATCCTGATCAGTAAAAAAAAAATCTTGGTCCCATTCCAGCATGAGAGTCGAGGCCGAGGCAGAGGGTGACTGTGGATGGTGGAGGGGACAGATGAAGGATGTATTGCTTTCACAGCTGCATCTTCTCACTGTTAGACTGAAACTCTTTCACAGCAGGGTGATTTAGACCTGCTCTGAACAAATACATCAAATGTAAGTCCAACGAGAATCCAGAACTGTGCTCTGGTAATGCACTGGTTGTCTGAATGAGGCTGCAAGTCTTAAGGCTAACTGGCCAGGTTTCGGTGACTCTTCCATTATTCAATGATGGTATAAATGCTGCTTTGGAGGCGTTTCAAGTCTGAGTGAATACAGACCTGTATGATCTGTTAGACATTAATACTTTGGACCTTTCCCTAGAAACTGAAAATAACCTACAAAAACACTTCATTTATTTTATATTTGTGCAACTTAGCCCAAAAACACTTGATTTATATTGTAACCATAGCTGTTTGGAAAAAGCTGGTTCTACGTGTGTGTAATGAACTTACATTTCTCCAGAGTCAGACCTCTAATAAATGCAGGATAAGGCTAATTCAGATTAGTATTCAAACCCAATTCTCAATCTTAAATTAATTTAGGACTATTATTCAGCTTTGAATCTCTCTTTTACTCCTCCCCTTCATTTACACTTTTCATACTGCAGTGTTGAGATTGCGTTTTGTTTGTTGACATCCAATCTCTCTATTTTTACAATACACACTGTAACTGCAGCGATATGCAGATTGCCATATAAGGTTCAAGCACTATTCATAACCATCTCCTCAGTCAACTTGAACATTACATCAGGCAACAGGCCTCTGAAAATACTTCTTAGAGCATCAGATCTAAAAGGTCCATTTAGAGACCTGGTTAAAGGGATAGTTCTTTGTTTTTTCTTTGTGAAATGGAGTTGTATGCGGCAGCTTTACATTGCCATCTTGTTTTTGCACCACACCTGCACCACAGCAATAAGTGTTCTTTAGCCTGCAAATGCACTGATCAGCTGTTAAGGTCAAAAATTAAATCAAACAAAAAAAAGAGCGTGAACGCTCCTGTTTTTACTGACTTTCCCCAATGTTCAGAAGTAAAATAAGACAACAAGAAAGCCTCATGGATGTGCATCTTCAAAGTGAGTATTCAGCTCGTATTGTACTTAGTTTCCTTTTTTAACTGCACAATGATACAACCCATGGTCCGCATTATACATGCACCTTATCAAAATACAGTGTCAGCTGCTGAAGTACTGAACTGAAAAAAAAAACGCTACCACCATTGTTGTGTCAGCTTGATAATGCTCACCATTACTTGCTTTAAATGATGCCAAACTTAGATGATAAATAGACATGATTCATACATCATAGACCCAAACAGCTGGTCAGCGTGCTGCAGGCAGATGTGTCGAAGAATAGTGCAAAAATGAGGGGGCTTTCTGGCGATGAAAAAAAAAATTCAAAAATAAAAGTCTGTTTTAAGCCTTTGCATGACTGAAGTCCATTCATCTTTTATATTCCTCTTGGGATGGATTCATGGACAGTATGACAAACATACATTTCTCGGTTTCTTAGTCGGCTTACTTTTAGCGATTGAATAAAGAACTTTGGGTACTCAATAAGAAATACAGAGAGCGCTAGAGTGACTCAAACTGTAATCAGGTGTGTCCAGTGAGTGTGTGTGAGTGATTAATAAAACAGGTATGATCGTTGGTCAGACATTAGCATTCCCAGTTCTCAGCCTCAAACTGCTGCTTATGCTACAATCATGCAGCGATATCCACATTTGCTAAGGGGCAAAGTGGAGCAGGTTTTCCCTCAGTTTTAGTGCAGACTTTATTAGGGATTAGTGTATCTCCAATCACAGCAAGTTCTGCCTCCATCCCAACTGTAATGCCCTCTATCTCTGAGCACTAATCAGGGCTGTGACAGTATGAACGTTACCAGCTGTCATGAAAAGTTATGTATGCAGATTAGTTTTGCCAGTTTCATCCCTCCCCCTTTCTGTCATTAGACTGTAGTTCCTTTTCTTCCAGCTGAACCAGACACTACACAGCTACACCAGCCAAGATTACACTTACATGATTTTAACGGCTGTCTTTATCTGTGATTTAATAACATTAAGTTTCCATGCAAACTCAGTCATAAAATCCCAGCTCACCCCAGAGCATGTCTCACGCTGGGTTGCTGACAGCGCTGTCAGCTGAGAGGACGTTGTATCTACCACCACTTGGTTCAAAGGCGGTTTAGCTGTCTTTACTGACAGTCGTCACCGCAGCTGCTTCACACAGTCTGTCCCATTTCTGTCACCCTTCTGTGCTCCCATCAGAGTTTAGTGATGGAGATGGAAATGTGTATGTTTTTTTTATTTATTTAAGGATTCATTTTGTACGTTTCTGCTCGCTTATGAACAGAGACAGCTGTGCAGAGTCAGGAAAGGTAGGAGGAGAGACTGGATGACGAGCAGGAAAGGTAGGAATGAACATAGAGGCTACAATGATCCAGCTCAAATAATGTTAGTGCAGCACCTGTGGTGTTGTGATCTTGTTGTGTAGTGTGCACCCGGCTTTGGAATCGACTTTGGGTTTTGATATTTGGAAGAAAATACTTTCCTGGTTAAATGTGAGAGTTACATGTTCAGTCCCTCATGAGTGTAAATACACTTTGAAAAGACCACTTCCTCATAGCTAACAGCTGTGAGCCCAGTGTTAATACTGCTAATGAAGAAGTTAGGTTGAGACTTGTTGGAATAGAAAGTTCAGACAGGACAGCTGTAATGCTTGGAATGATATGAGGTAAGAATGAGTGAGTACAGTGAAAGAATGACGCCTCTCTGTGGGAATTTGTTGGAAGTTCAAGAAGAATCCCTTGATCCAGTGTGACACTGTCCAGACATCCTGTTAAGAGTCCGTCACACTCCTGCTGGGTTTGTGTGTCAGTCCTGGTATATGTGAGTGTTTGCATGCTCTGTGTGAGGATTAGGTGTGTGCTTGTTGAATCGCTGCTGGGAAGAGAAATGTCATTTAAACTCTTTCATGTTTAAACTACACATCATCCAGATAGCACATTTATTTTTAATGATAATAATTTGATTATTGATCATCAACATGGACATCATTCAATTGTGAGGATTCTTCCTAAGCTTTGCATCCAAACGATCCAAATTTCAGAGTGGTTTTGACCTTGTGATCTGACTATAGGTAACATAACTCCTCAAATTTTGAGCTTTTCTAAACTGGATTAGCGTAAGAAGCGCTGACTCCTGTTTCCTTTACTGGAGATAATGATCCAAAGAGCAACAACATTCAGCTTCTCTTTTTGACTGCTGATGTTTGTTTAACAGTGTATGCTGTATCACTGTGACTGTGTGTGTTTGTGTGTCATGGAATCTGAAGCTGTAGTTCCTCCTCCTCTTCATCCATGTCGCTGGCGGGACCATCTGGGTTTTCGGGACTGAACCGAGCCGATCGAATCTTCCCAAACAGGCCAGGACTCTGCTGCTGACGTCGCAGTCTGGGAGGGACAGATACAGAGACAGAGGATGGTGCAACAATCACAAAAAGATGCCGAAAAATATCCCAGTGCAGTAATTATCTTCTAATTAGATACAGGAAAAAAAGAAATGAAGCCATAGTGGATGTGGTAAAAACTGCAGTTCCCCGAGTGTCCACTTGAGGCTGGCTCTGGTAGTACCGGAAACCACATACACACCCATTCAAAAAAGCTGCTCTTTACAGCAGAAATAAACACGTTTCCATCCTGGTTCATATAATGATTTTAGTCTTAATAGCTAATTTCTCTATCCGCACACACTGAACGATGGAGTGAATTTTTTCCACAATGCAGCAATTTAGAAGATATTAATATCAGCAGCCTGTTGCACCAGCTGTACATAAGTTCAAACGTAGCCTAGTTTGAACGTAAGTTCTCATTTAGGATGAGTTTACACTCTACTAACGTTTTGGGCGTTGCACCAGCTGAGATAGTTCCAACGTCAGCCTAAGTTGCAACTTAATTCTTACACTTGGGTCCTAGTAGGTGTAAAGTCTTCCGTAGGGTACCCGTTGCTATGGAGCGTCATTTTGAAAAGTGGGATGATGAGGAGATACAGAGGGTCCTCCCTGCTATATGACGTCTGCAACGTGATATCCGCGAGAGATTAAATCCTTTAGAAAAATATGATGGCCAAGATTTGCCCTCCTGAGTATTAACATATGTTGTAGTTGATAATTGTACCACTCAATGTCACTTTTATTTTAGACACAGTAGATTAAGGATTTAGACTGTAGTTATCATTGCTTTAGTTGTTTCAGCTGTTGGTCAGTTTTGAGACATTTAGGCATGAAAGATAACAATGCATCAGAATTGGTGCTTTCCTCTGATTGGCTGCTGGAAGTGTAAACGTCATATCTGCGACAATGTTGTGGTTAGTTTGGACATTACAGTCTACTAGTTAAGATGAACCTTATGTCTCTGTGTTGCCACCAAACAATGACACAACTTAAGTTACAAACTAACTAGTTTCAACGTTTGGTTTAGTGAGGACTTTACACCCTAACTTAAGACACAACTTGCACACAGCTGGTGCAACAGGCTGCAAGAGTTTTGTATGATAAGAGCCACAGCTGACTTGACTTACAGGCAGGAACACTGAAGCTGTTAGTGAGGAGGCTCACAGCCTGCCTCAACTCAACCTCAACTCTGAGTCTTTTCAACCTCTGCGCAAGATCATAGTCAGAGCAACTGTTTAATAAATCATCAAAACCTTTGGACCACCACACCACCACTTAGAGCTTTTCAGATCAGCCTACAAATACTCATCAGAGCTACTGTATATGCATGAATGCTGACAATCCATCTGCATGAAGAGTCCACAAGTGAGACAGAGAAAAGTTAGAGACAAAGACACTAAGCATCCACCGCTTCACTGAGGGAGGGTTTATAATGCTGCCCAGTGTATCCATAATGCACAGGATCAAGATCCCTAAACAGACACATGAATACCTGTGATCAAAAGGCAGTGTGTGTCTGTGTATCAGATGACTGTCTGAATTCCTAACATTTATATTGATTAAGATTACAGACTAACAGAAACTGAAACAGATAATATACTGTATATACTGTGTCAAGATGGTATTGTTTGCAAGAAAATTTGTCCCATCACAACATGCATCGATTTGGAATAATTTACCGGTCAGGGTCCGGGAGGCAGACACCTCTTAGTCATGCTGCTCTAGACAAAGTCTGCCAGGGGAACTGACTGAACTGGGATCCTATCTCTCCCCTCTGTCGGCCTATCACTTACTTTAACTCTCCCTGTCCCATTAAAGTTACTAACCATAGACCTTTCTGGAGTCCCTGAGCTCCCTTGTCTCTTAGGTTCCTCGCAGTCACTGCTGCTTGTTGCTGTGGACGTGCCAGACTCCAGCTGCTACAACTACTATCTGTCTCACCACTACCATCTACTTCTCTTCATCTCCCACTATCCCTCTTTTAAACCCCAACTAGGTAGAGTAATATCGCTGTCTAACAGGAGTCTGGTCCTGCTGGAGGTTTCTGCCTGTTAAAGGAAGTTTGTCCTTGCCACTGTAACTAGCTAAATGCTGCAAAGTGCTCTGCTCATGGTGGATTAAGATGAGATCAGACTGAGTCCAGAGCCCACATCACACCCATCCTTGTAGTGTGTGTGTCAAAATGGCCAGAGAGGAGTGATGTGTAGCACTTGTGGTGATCCTGGTGATCGCAGAGACACGGCTTCATGCATGCATCTAATGTGACTCTTATATATCCGAGGAGTATCACTGGCTAAAGCAGGCGGACAGCCAGGTAACAGGAGGGGACCTGGAGGAGGCCAAGTGGAATCTTCACTCCACAGATTTTGATGATGGGGGGGGGTGCTTGTTCCACTCCCCCCTGAGTTTATACCATCTGCCCCACTCCATCCCTCTATCCTACTATTACCACTTTCCAACATATTCCCTACAAAGACACCGTACCTAACACGATTCATTATGTGTGGCAGGACTAAATGACACTGCACATACAGAGTAGGCTGACACACACACACACACACACACACACACACACACGCACACACACACACACACACACACACACAGTAGCACACTCTTAAGTGTCTGACAAACTGAATGAAAAAAAATCAGAATGTAGAAAAGCTAAATCTATACCATGCACAAGAACACACACAAGTTTGTGTCAGTCTCTGAAGCGGTTACCATGCTGACAAGGCTGTCGCTCCTCCACAGAGCAGACCGAGCAGAGCAACGAGAGAGCTCTCTGTTACTACGGTAACCTGCAACTGGGAGCTCTTGTGATTGGCTGACGTGTGGCGGAGCAACAACGTGGGGAAAATGGAGTGGCAGAGAGCAAGGAGCCGAGGACTGTGCAGAGCTGATAGAGTGTGAGAGCCCCCCCCCCCCCCCCCCCCCCCCCCCACACACACACACACACACACACACACACACACACACACATACATTAACAAGTTAATCTGTACATAGTAAGAGTGTGGAGAAGTGAGT